>NC_142932.1:26515444-26525444 GCF_046866305.1 Octopus bimaculoides | reverse complement strand
CTCGATGGACAGCATAAACATCTATTTAAATGTATCGTAAGCATTAAATAATTATCTAGCGTTAGTAAAGGTCTTTCTGATCTTCATATACTGTATAAATTTACGAAAGGATTATCTTGAAATTTTGATTGAATTTTATGAGTCGACCAGCTGAGATATTTATAATGAAATAGAATGGAACGATGAGTTTAGAAATATAAACCACTCCTTTTAAAGTAATAATGAACGTGCAACATCTATCAGTGGCCAGAATGCAAACGACATCAACGACTGTAAACATTTACATATATTACACTGTGATCATTACTCTTTTATGGCCTTGACTTCGAAAGAATTTATCGTCCAAACGCTATGTATAACTGCAGGCTCGTGTAACATTATACACCAAGAAGCGAGATATACATAATAAAGTATGCATTTAATGCAAACCTACGGAAACTGGTAGGGTTTTATGAGTGAACATTTATAATAATTGCAAATGTATTCGTTTCGTCGATGTGCATTTATTTGTATTTACACCGTATGCCGAAAAGCCCACGTGTGTATAAAGAAATTTATTGAAGTATTTATTGCTGTACACGCAGCATTTAGAAGTGTTTAAACTACACGCTGACAAACAATAGTATCTATTAAATTAACTTCATAACTGAGACTTCGTATCGGTGTTGAAATATGTAATTAAAGTTTTAAATATTTGTTTACGACACCTATGTTGAAAATCAATAGAGAATGATATGCCGTAATTAAATAACGGGGATCTAAAACTGAAGGGATATAGACTGAGTCACCGACATTCGATATTCGTCAAAACTCCACAGCAATTTCTTTAAATTCTCATGGCAGGGAAATGATATAGTCAGTATTACCACATTAGAATATTAAATAAGATCAGCCTGTGCCAGACAATGTTTACAAGCTATACTACTGTCTTGTCGCAAATTACTACCTCACGCAACTTTCATAAAAATGATATACCCTTAGGAAAGTAAAACTCACTTCATCTGTATTCGATATCTTCTTCACTTGAAACGCAATAGATATCTGCAGATACTGACGAGGTAGGTAGTCGTTTCTATTTATTTTCTGGTATTTATATGTAGAAACCCGATACCACACTTGTGCAAACGTAGACACAATGGAAACTATATATAACTAGCTATACCGTCTTAAACTAATATCACTATCCTTTACAAACAACTTGCACTTTCGATATCAAGAAGAAAATTTATATAAAAGGCAACAAGTAACATAGAAGTCTTCTGTTGTGACACATGTCTATAGATTTACGCGGGATCGCACGCGAAAAATAAATTGGTACCAAGTTATGAACATAATATAACAGCAAGGTGAACGAATGAGCAATTCAGAAGAAAAAGCAGAATATAGCGAGAAAATATGGGAAATGAGAAATTAACCACATACTAAATTTAAATCCAAGAACAATATATAATAAAACCTAAATGTCTCCATTTCATGGTATTTGTTTAATTACAAAATAACTAGTATTTCATATTCTCCTACAAAAAGTAACTAAAAGTATATCAATCTATCTGCTTGTGGTAGAAAAGGTATTATCAGGTTGTTTATCGTTTTTGTTTTTCGGTTTATATGTGAAGATTTCTCAAGACGAATGCTGCAGTTTCATGACGTTCTACACCATATCCGTGTTTAGAAAGATACAATGTTATTCCTATGCAAAACAACATCCGTCACTCATAAGAAACAGGTGCGTTGTGTGTGTTTCTGTATATACATATATAACTCTGTGTGTATACACACACACACACACACACCCATAACCCATAATATATATATATATATATATATATATATATATATATATATATATCCCACAAAGAAGCAACAATTTACGAGTGAATATTTATATAGATATTATTGTTATTATTATCCAGAGTAATATTAATAGCTCATAATAACAATAACAATAACGTAGATGGTTACATGCCTAAAATACCTGGTAGGCGCATTTGTGTGACCTTATGATATATATATATATCATAATGACCGCAGCCACTTGGCTGAAACACATAAATAAAAAATAAATAAATATATATATATATATATATATATATATATATATATATATATATATATATATATATATATATATATATATATATATATATATATATATATATATATATATATATATATATATATATATATATATATATATATATATATATATATATATATATATACATATTTGTATATATAGTATATTCAATGACGTATAATATAGGTAGTTATACGTTGAATCTCGGTAGTTCAATCTATGTTCATCTAAGCGATGTATATAAACACTTACAGGTCACAGTGACATATATGCCGGACACCAGTTTGCTTTCATGTATATTTGACTTAAACAAAGTGGAAGAATTGACCTCAAATATACTACACAAAGATAATATTAACTATTAGCACATGTTATATCAATGACAAAACTTGATGCATCAGTGGATATTTGTCGATTCAACTGCTCTCGAATAAAGAAAAATAATTACTCGTCTAGCCTCATGGTAAATAACAGATGTTTACACATGAATCTTTCGCATAGAAAACACTGACATTTCAATATCGTTTGCTATCAGTCCTATATATTTCGACGTAATAAGTTATTTCTCTCTGGATATAACGGTGTAATTACGATCTCTATATAAATTATGTTGTTGGAAATTAAAACAACATGAACCGGATTAGGCTCAATCCTATTTTCAAATTTAATTGTGATCAGGGGTATGTGCTCTTTATTCCAAACAAACACAAATTACGAATTCGTTATTAAAGAAGGGTGAATAAAACATGCATATTATTTTGAGAATATACTATATATATTTTTTTTTTCTTAGGTAAATCACTCTATAATTTAATAAACAGTATGACGAACAGAAAGTCTTCTATTTCACAGAAGCATGATTACGCTTCCAATTCATTCTTCGCCATCAACTCACACCGTAATAAATTAATCATAATAACTCGCTCAAATGCGTGGTATACGTAAAGATCGTGCTAACTGAGTTTCTTAAGGCAACACTGGATTAACAGTAATGTTCAAGTGGATGGGAAAATGGTATAGGTGGTCAGCAAAGTATCTCAACATATTGCTGAAAGGAGTGCAACTCTTCTCGACCTTTCTCTCCACAAAGTTACCATATCTAAATGCATAATGTACTCAAGCGTCAAAACATACATCATATGTATGTACGTATGTATGCATGCATGTATGTATGTATATATGTACGTATGTATGTATGCATGTATGTATATATATATATATATATATATATATATATATATATATATATATATATGAACTTACATGTATATGTAAATATATATATATACACTTATATGTATATGTACATATATATTCATTCTTATATATATTTAGATAAACAAGCATATATATGTGTGTGTGTCTGCGTGTGTGTATATATTTATATAATCATGCACGTATATACGTATGTGAATGTGTGTGTATTATGTATGTATGTATAGCTAGATACAGATATATATATATATATATATATATATATATATATATATATATATATATATATATATATATATATATATATACAATGAAAAGAGAGTAATGAACATGATAAGAAAATATATGAGAGTGTCTCATAGACACACATAATAGAAACACTGAGTTATTCTAAGGCAGCGGCAAAATATATGTTATAACTTCGAGAAACTGTAACCAGTATATTAGATATTTTCCAGCCTAGTGTCACAAACACATTCCTATTGTATGAATTTCGGTAATTTTTTTCTTTATCCTATAATTAATTGTTCACATTTAATGGTGTATAGATTTTCAATAAAAATGTTAAGATTTACTATGAAAATAATTAAAGTGTTTTGCACAATTTTCATCTAGTAGCCGAAGAGGAAATTCTGAATAACTGTGCAATGGAACGTTTTTCTTTTGTTTTCCTTTTTTCACAGATATTGCTGATGGCATTTAGCCATGGTACATTATGTATACATACTTAGCACTAAGTTGCAATTTAAGTGGCCATATTCTCGAATAATAGTTTAATTAGGTTCTTGTCTGTCGAACAATCTTATGGTTGAAATTGGTTGTAATGATACGGATTTTGCCTGGCAATATCTAGTACTTACTTAGTCGTGGAAAATATCTACTACACTAAGAGCTGGTAATAGCCTTCGGCAATAACTCTACTTGGCTAACATAAATCGATTGAATGAATATACGTGTAAACGACACATAAGTATTTCGTGCTTCCAGCGAATGGACGTCTTGTTTAATACATACAAATTGTAGTGGAGAGAGAATGGGTGATTATACGCTTTTTTGACTCCATTAATAACATTATATATATATGTGTGTGTGCGCGAGTCCGTATGTGTGTGTGTGTGTGTGTGTGAACAAGTATACATATGCATAATGAAGCATAAACGTACATGTGCGTGTTTGAGCGTGTGCTTTGTGTAAATGCGACAGTCCACGTAACACAAATTTAAGTATAAATGTAGTCTGCAGAAATGCAACTTCTGTTTCCATATTTATATTCATGAATTTTTGAGTAATGCATTATCTGCCAGAAAGAAATTATATCCTGGTTTTGTATGATATGAAAAAAAAAATTACAGCTGTTGTGCTTCATCTCTATCTCACTCACACTACTTAATCTATTCCGCCATATTGTTGGCGTGTGCAAGTTTAGTGTGGTGTGTATCTGTATGTACATCTGTTATGTGTGAGTGTGAATTTAGTCAATATCTTTAGTCTTATGTGAGTATATAAGTTACCGTTAGTTGTATTTTTATAACGTATTAACCGTGAAGTGTTGGGTGATATCTCGTAATTATGTTGTCATAATATACAGCAGATTATACACGTAACTCAACAGATCACACACATTCAGTTACTTATTCGTTGTCTACTGCCTCTATCTTACTATAAACAAGTAACATTCTCACGTTTTAATATAACTCCGTAAACTAAACAGAAAATATACAACCATTATGTTCAATCGATGATTGAATTCCTTCTTATAGTTTTGATGAAGGAACACTTCGTCGTATTGACGAAAATGATTGTTAGGTTTCGTCACAATGGGATTAATTTAACATTCGTTTGCATTGTGGGATGATTCTCTACTATCGAATGCAATCCATCCTCAACTATAGTAGATTTTTGCAATAATCTGATATCACATATACGGTTGTTTATACTGCACACACCCACACGCACGTACGCACACACACACACACACACACACACACACACACACACACACACACACTCACGTATGTATATATGCCATTATTCAGTTTTATTTTAAGATTTCTTTCCAATAGAGAAATATTTCTTGCCTATAGAGAAAGGTTCCTTCGATCCGAGGCTCATTCATTGGAATTTTAACATCGACAGGATAATCTTGTGTGTGTATGAGCAAATGTTTATATTTTGTTTTATATATGTATTCTCATGCATATAGTGGCATGTCTAGGCATATTCATGTATACTCAAATGATAAACAAGTTGTATATATTTATATATGTATATGTGAATGTCATTGGTTAGATTTATTTCGAGATTTCCTTCCGATAGAGAACGAACAAGTTTCTAACCTAATCCAAGGCTTCTCCATTGGAATTTCAACATCAACAACAGGGCATTTTTATTTGCATATATGTATGCGGATTTGTATGTTTTGCTTTATATATGCATTCTCATGCATATATTAGCATGTCTAGACATTCTTAAACATTTAATTGTCGTCATGCGATGCACTTCGACACTTGGTGGTTAAAAGATTTTGACAAAGGGATATGATACGACACTCAAAGGCATTTTGGATCGATATTAAGCCTCTTGTGCCTTATTTTTGTTTTAAGCAGACGCTGGCTACGTCACTGTTTATGTGAAAATTATGTGTGTTTGTTAGTGTCTTTCGGGTTTTCACATCAATGGTACGGATCTCAGCAAATATCCAATCAAAAAGCCCAAACGTTGGTATGAGTACTGGCACTGAAAACACATTGTGGGCCACTGTTTTATTGAAAGCAAAGACATCCGAGGCCCTAATATTATTTCATTCGGCTGTAATATTCTTTAGTGACACGTGTTTTGTCACAGGCACCTTTGTAAGCTATATTTACATGCGCACTTAGACACCTGTAATATTTCTCGTCAGATATAGGGGAAAGAATCTAATCATTGATGGAGATATTGCTAGTCAGGTTTATGTTTTCCCCTTTTCACAACAACATTTGCCCTGAGCAAAACTCCAACCCTACATCCTTTGAGAATGTTGTAACTTGTTCAACGCTGTCTTTCATCTCATGCACATTCTTTGCATATAGTTTCAAGTTATCCACAAAGAGATAGTGTATACTTTTGGGTTTTCTGTTTCCTTGTGAACCAGTGAAATATCCTTCAGACTTCTTTATCATGGATGACAAGGGGGTTACAGAAAGCGTAAGGAACATCACGGCGAGTCTGCCACCTTGGAATATACATTTGGGCTACGGTATTCTATCAGTTATAAAACAGTCACTCTTTGTGTTTAATTTCCAGAGGGAGGGATCCACGATGAAGTCAGGTCAGCTGTGGCTTTGACCGTGCTCACTGGGATTTTATCGATTTGGAGGAATAGCAGAATCCATAAGTGGATTGAACGGTTTTCTTGTTGTCTAGCTACGTTAGATTCCACCTATGCTGTCGGACCTTTGTTGACTAACATCCCCAGATTCCCTTCTTCTCAGCTGCTTGTTGTGCAGTGATGATGTTATTGAATTCACAATGGTCCTGGAGGACTATACACACACACACACACACACACACACACACACACACACACATACACACACACACACACACACACACACACACACACACACATATATATATATATATATATATATATATATATATATATATATATATATATATAATACATTCTTGTATGCAACTGGCCTGTAGGATTTTGCCATATGTGTGGTTCCGCACTTAGGGATCAATTTTGTCTCTGCCAGAGCTAACCAGTGTGGTATGCTATTGTTCCCATTGCGAGGTTGCTGTTACACATTGATAAGCTACGGTTGATAGAAGATTAACTTCTTTTAGCATCAATGTTGTATGTTTTGGGTGTATGTATCTGTAAAATCCCAATGCAATACTCAAAAGAAAATGAAGTATGACGAAGCATTCTTTTTTGCGTAAAATTAAATATCCTTCCTCTACAAACAACGCAGACTCCAGTCCAAACACAAGCAAATTCCGATCATTAGTTTACTCTCAATTCCGATATCGTTCTATCACTAGAGTGCCGACGAGGAAATAAAAATATGCAATCATGTGAATTGTAGACGCCCCCATCTCAGCTCTTATAGGTAAAACTTCCTGAGAGCTTTACGAGTTGCTAACGAAGCGTGATGACGATGGTGAGTAGCCAGTATTGTTCTTCCTTCAATGACAATGACATATAGTTATTAAGAGAAAACTAAATTTTTGCAGTCATTTGTTTAAAAGAATGTATACATTTAGCCTGGAGGATTTTATCCTGAGATGTTCATCTCAAAACAAGAAATTGTAAATACATCAAGCGTTTAAATGAGCCTAATTATAGGTGGAAGTCTTGTAGACACAAACATCGATACTCATGTTGTAATCTGAAACAGAATGTAAGCCTACGATATATGAGTTTAAACCTAAGCACGTACTCTCAGTAGCACTAACTATTCTTCATCTTCAGTGCATGGATTTATCGAGAAAAACATAAAAGATATTGAACGAAGATTTTCCAGGTAATATTCACTGATCATATACTCAAATGCGAGGCTATAGTTAGGGAAAATTAAATTTTTCTGTCTCTAAACAGTGGAAAGAGCAAATGAAATGGACGATCAGTTATAAGCTTGAACATTCACAGCGTCGTCGGTTTTTAGGAATGTTGTGCGTAATTTTCTTTTTGTGTCATATTGCAACATCCCTCTGAATCGTAAAAGTAACTTTGATATTCTATCTCCTGATTTAATGCCAACACATATAAATCCCCTTGGCTGCAAGTGTTAATTTATATTTTATTGAGCATTTGAATACCTTACACGGGCATTTGCAAAGGAAATAATTGATACTTGAATATTGTGACATGACTGTTGGCCTGATATTTAGTTGTTATATTACGTTTAAGAAGATAACTTCCTCATATATGTGAATATATCAGACTGTGTAGATTAAGGAAAATATATATAATCATATTTAACATTTAATGTAATGATTCCAGCTGCTGTTAAAACTTATTGTAATGCGTTGTGCATTGTAAATTATAACGAGTCCATTATATCAGATGTTATCTTCTTATTAAGTGTGTATTGCTAGATCCACGATACATCGAATGTAGCATTTAGAGGCAGTATGATACATTTAGATAGATGTTCTATATTCATATAAAACTCCATAATACCATGCTTTGTATTCCCTGATATTACAAACACTCTCCTGTGAAAATGTGCATTGGTTGAAACAAATACGTGGGCAATAAATGCGCAATGAATTTATTGTGAGTTGCGATTTATGGGTCATTAAATATCAGGTGCATATAACCTCAAACTGACATGAATGCATTCAGAAGATTTCAACTGTAAATAAATACGGAGAGTAGCTTTTGATTTAGAATGCTACGAATTAATTATCAATTGATGACATTCTCATAACATTACCGTATGAGCCATTAACAATTGTTAACGAATTATTTAATAAATCTCTGTAGGCAGTTTCATGTAACTCAACAGGTGTATATCTGCTCACACATATACATATACGCTTATACACTTACACAAAATTCTAAGTATGAATAATACATGCCTCTCTTTCTGTATACACACAGACACACACACACACATATATATATATACACACACACATATATATACACACACACACACACACACACACATATATATATATATATATATATATATATATATATATATATATAGAGAGAGAGAGAGAGATATATATATATATATATATATATATATATATATATATATATATATATATATATATGTATATATCACATATATATATATACAATTATGTATGCATATATGCATGAAAGTATGCATTGTTTAGGTCGTTCCAGAACAGCAAGTGGCGTAAAACGCTATTGTTAAAGTAAGGATTCTTAAACACGCCGGGAAAACGACGGAAAATCCATAAAAACGATTTTCAAGGAATATATATTCTTAGATTACGTAGGATGTTGTAAGGAATTGGGGAAAAAAAACGGCTAAGATCAGGCGAAGAGAAACTAAGTATCGATGATGGAATAAATCAGGGATTAGAGAATGAATGCAGCTCACTTTTGAAGATCTATCTGCTTTAATATGCACAGTCCTTTCTCTATCAGATTTTGTTTCAACTACTTAAATTGTACATATGTTTCTAAATCCTTCAGTATGATGTGTACACATATGTAGGCATATGTACATACAGACACACGCACAAAAACACGCATATATACACACATGATATCCAGATATTTTATGCATACATACATACATATATATATATATATAATATATAGGGATTAGCAGAAAACCTGCTTCTCCAACATCGAATTCAGAAACAGCGAAACATTTTTAGTTTTTAGAATCAGTAGTTCTTTGGCTGCTGTTTCTGAATTCTCAGTATGTTGGAGAAGCAGGTTTTCTGCTAATCCCAATATATTTATGATTATAAATGGCTTTACCGAAAAGGTTTTTTCATACTGAGCTACCCGGCATAATTGTTAATTATTAATTTTATTACTAACTGACGATTCCCTGCCCTGTATGTCTCTCTCTCTCTCTCTCTATATATATATATATATATATATATATATATATATATATAAACAAAAGTAAATGAGTATATGCATATATACGTACAGGTATGTGCATACCGACATCCACCTGTATGTATAGGTGCATATCTGGGTACAGGACATTGCAAACA
>NC_142932.1:26440444-26510444 GCF_046866305.1 Octopus bimaculoides | reverse complement strand
CATATCGTTCTTCTGCGTGATAAAAGAAAATTACTCATATGCGTGTGTGAGTGTATACGTGCCTGTGCATATGTGCGTGTGTGCGTGTATTTGCATGTATTTACACTGATATACATATTTATATCTACATGTATATATATATATATATATATATATATATATATATATATATATATATATATATATATATATATATATGCGTGTGGTTGTGTGCGTCTGTGTACGCATGTATTGTTATAAAATATATTATGTATAATAAATGCATATATACATATACAAATGTATATATATATATATATATATATATATATATATATATTAAATATATACTTTTATAAAACAAATTTTACAAAATATATAGTATCTGTTAACAGTCTTAGCCAAAAACTCACAGTTGAGTTTTTGTATATATATATGTATACATGTCTCTTAAAGGATAGAGCTCAAAATCAATGCATTGAAGATACTTTATTGCAGCAACAATTATAATAATAACAGAAACAACCACAATAAGCCAAACCTATGCACATTTCAATAGGGTATCCCGGAAAAATAAACCACATCATAAGATGTCTCGTAAAATATTGTAACAAATTACAACATATTACAAATTTCTGGATACTCCATCTCATCAGGGTCGCATTATTGCCATCACCAATACCATTATTAGCAAAACACACACATACTCCAAGAGGGTGAAAGAATAATCGACGGCACGCAACCTACCATCGTTATTTTCTTACAGAGTGTAAACAAACCAGTCAACCGAAATCCAGCGACGTACACCGCCCGGTTTACAGCGTAAAAATCCCTTGCCAAAAATTCATCCCCCCTGTACATCAAGATTTCCTATCGGATCTTCCTATAACGATAGTGTATTAATTAATTCATTAATTATACCCGCCCACGCCCACGCACCGCACACCACCACCCACATGCCCACACCTACCCCCACACACACATATACCTATACTTAGATACACACACCCATATATATTTATATGTATTTTTTATGTATAACCATACACCCAAACACATATACACACAAACATATATACACTCACATATGCATCCATATACCTATACACACATACAGATACACATGCACCCACATAAACGCGCACAGATACACACACACACCCATTTACATATATACGCATACATACTTACATACACACATGCGTACATATGTACATACACACACATAGCTATACCTCCATATATACATCGATACATATGCACATACACACACACAAGCTTATATATGTTTACATGTACACACATACACATACGTCTCCATACACCCATACACTCTCACGTGTCTCCACATGTATACCTACACCCATATCCAATTAACTCGCTCTACTATAAGGTTATTAACGAGCATAAGGTAAGGTTCGGATTTTCAAACACCAAGAATTTGACCCAAATTATCGCCGCTCATAACTTTAAACTTTTATCCTTAAACTCTAGTCATAGTTCTGTTGACATAAACACAGAGGGTAATAATAATAATAATACAGGCAATGGTCGAGATGTTAGTCAAGACCAAAAGGATATGGATAATACCACTAACTTTGGTAATAAACTAATAGAAATATCTGAAGATAACCCTAATAGAATAAGATTCCTTAGTGCAAATGCTAAAACTAAAAACATTGTCTATAGGTGTAATGTTATAACGGATAAGAAGATTTGGAGTTATATCGGGGCTTCGTCACTTGAGGTCTCGAAACGAATTTCTAATCATTACTCTTCCTTTAGGGATAGGAGTAAGCAATATAGTACGGCGCTTAGTAATTTAGTTTGGAAATTGAAAGATGAGAAAAAGGATTACTCCCTTGAATGGTTGTTAGTAGGCAAATCGATGCCGTACGACAAGGGTAAAAGTACTTGTTCGTTATGTAACTTGGAATTATTTTCCATACTTTTTTCCAAGGGTCACCTAGTTAATAAAATAACGTTTAAAGCTTACAGATGTCTGCATATGTATAGACATACGTATGCATTTTATAAATAGGAATTACCGGAATGTGTATAGGCACAAGTTCGAAATTAAGGAAGAGGTATATTCATCTCTATATATCTTACTGGAATTAGGTCTGTGGCGCAAATATATGAGTGTATATGTATATGGGTGTAGGTATACATGTGGAGACACGTGAGAGTGTATGGGTGTATGGAGACGTACGTGTATGTGTGTACATGTAAACATATATAAGCTTGTGTGTGTGTATGTGCATATGTATCGATGTATATATGGAGGTATAGCTATGTGTGTGTATGTACATATGTACGCATGTGTGTATGTAAGTATGTATGCGTATATATGTAAATGGGTGTGTGTGTGTATCTGTGCGCGTTTATGTGGGTGCATGTGTATCTGTATGTGTGTATAGGTATATGGATGCATATGTGAGTGTATATATGTTTGTGTGTATATGTGTTTGGGTGTATGGTTATACATAAAAAATACATATAAATATATATGGGTGTGTGTATCTAAGTATAGGTATATGTGTGTGTGGGGGTAGGTGTGGGCATGTGGGTGGTGGTGTGCGGTGCGTGGGCGTGGGCGGGTATAATTAATGAATTAATTAATACACTATCGTTATAGGAAGATCCGATAGGAAATCTTGATGTACAGGGGGGATGAATTTTTGGCAAGGGATTTTTACGCTGTAAACCGGGCGGTGTACGTCGCTGGATTTCGGTTGACTGGTTTGTTTACACTCTGTAAGAAAATAACGATGGTAGGTTGCGTGCCGTCGATTATTCTTTCACCCTCTTGGAGTATGTGTGTGTTTTGCTAATAATGGTATTGGTGATGGCAATAATGCGACCCTGATGAGATGGAGTATCCAGAAATTTGTAATATGTTGTAATTTGTTACAATATTTTACGAGACATCTTATGATGTGGTTTATTTTTCCGGGATACCCTATTGAAATGTGCATAGGTTTGGCTTATTGTGGTTCTTTCTGTTATTATTATAATTGTTGCTGCAATAAAGTATCTTCAATGCATTGATTTTGAGCTCTATCCTTTAAGAGACATGTATACATATATATATATATATATATATATATATATATATATATATATATATATATATATATATATATATATATATATGTGTGTGTGTCTGTGTGTATACACACACAGACACGCATGCACATCCACACCAACACACACACTCACGCACACACACACACACACGCACAGACACACACACACGCATATATATATATATACAGAAAGATGCATTTATAAACAAGGCCTCATACACAGAAACACACATATACACACCAAATTTCGACGCTAACATTTTGTTTCTCTTGTCACGTTTAAAATTTTACACAATAAAGTGTATAAATCCTGAATCATATCTATATACGAAATATTTCTTCGAAGAAGGATATTCTAATATCCACATCAAAATAAAGCTACGTGAACAGTAGGAAATCCTAGAATGATCGAGCGGCAGAATTATTGTAGTCACTCAATGTAGTCGATTAACAACAATAACTTCAGAATGTGTATTATTACATGCGCAAATGTTAGATGAACTACTAAGGAAAGCTAAGATAGCCTAAACTAATATTGGCTTCAGATTTTGACGCATGGTTAGTAAGTTAGGGATTAAGACTATTACATGAACAACAGAGCTAAAGTTTTACTTCTTTAATCGACTCCGAAATGATGAAAAGTAAAATTAACTTCGGTGGAAATTGAACGTAAAGTAGGAGGAAATAACGCCAATCATTTTAACCGGCCTGCTAACGATCCTTCCAGTAGCCGCCTTAACGTAAATTAATATGCCTCTATAAACTTTTTTCTCTTTTATACTATTAGCACAAGCTTCAAATTTTGTTTGAGGTAGATAGTTGTTTGAATCGACCCCACTGTTCTGGTACTTTTTAGTTCGACCCCGAACCAATTAAAGGCAACCCGGTGTTTTGCAAAATTTGAACTCGGAACTTAAAGACGGACGAAATGGCAGTAAGTATTTTTTGCCAGGTATGTAAACAAATCTTCCGGTATGCCATTTAGACCTCCATTAATATCAAAAAAAAAAATTTGATGGCTGTGGCATTTCAAATATCTCTCATCTGTGTACACTTTTCTCGTTATTATATATTTACCAAGGTTATTCATAAGAATTCCAGACAATATTGCTGAATTACAGATAATATAGTTACATTTATACATGTATTTTTCCGATGACACACTAGGATGTCCATGCACATTAAGTTTTTAGTGCACTACATTTTATGCGAGAAGCAGGTTTAATGTAAGAAATTTCATTACGTAATGCTCGACCGTTAATCATTCAGTCCGTATGCATACATACGTAGTACATCTATTCATATATAAATATATGTGTGTGTGCGTGTGTGTGTGTGTGTGTGTGTGTGTGAGTGTGTGTGTGTGCGTGTGTGTGCGTGTGTGTGTGTGTGTCTGCGTACGTTTATGTGCGTACATGTCTCCTTGTGCGTGTGTTTATGTGTGGTGAGTGTATCTGCTTTGGGGTATCAACCCCACTGCAGAGACCATTCTGTCCTTAACTCTCTACAAACGTTTTCACTGAATCAATGTAAAGGAAAACAGATGTCAAAACACAATCGGCAAGATAATATATTAGAAACAGTCGGAGAAGTGTGAGGAATGAAAAACCCGGTGACGTAGAGTGGTGTTAGTTTCTGTAAGTAGGCGTTAAGACACATGATTCCTATGCTTACGTTTGTATGATGTAGGAAGTAATTTTGTGAAATGTTATGTGATATCATATTTGGAATTGCTATCGTATTTATCTACACAATTTGTAGATTAATTATACATACAAAGTAAAAGAATTATACATACAAAGTAAAAGAATATACATACGTAATGTGTGTGTGTATTGAAGGAGAGAGTTTATATGTGCATATATATATATACATATATATATATATATATATATATATATATATATATATATATATATATATATATATATATATATATATATATATATATATATATATATATATATATATATATATATATATATATTTGTGCTTGCCTTGAAGGTGTGTCCGTACACATGTATGGTAGCTTTAATTTACCAACGTCTATCGGTGACGTCAGTTAGATGATTAAACCACGTACAAAAAAATTGGCAATCATACATAACGACCAGGCTACACCCGAACAGAGAATACTTCAATTTTAATCATAGTTGCCTTGGGAATTACTTGATAACATATATATATATATATATATTGACCGTGCAAATCACAAGTTTTTGATCTGTCTAGCTGATGACATTGAACTGTGGACAATCTGTATTACTTCTATCTATTGGACTACGAAATACCCTATGTAGATACGATCTGGAAAAAATGGGGGATGAAAATTTTGTATTATGATATTATATATAATTGGATGTGTAGTAAATAATGATGAGTTTTTTCTAAGCCTGCAGGAATAAAATATCTTTACACACCCAGTAAAATCTAGTATTCCAGGCGTCATTATTTCTAATAATTTATAATTTCCCTTAAAACGTCAATTGTGCACTAAACGCTTTTCACTGAGGACATTCATTCTTAAAGGTTTTTCCAAAACTTGGTAAATATATTTACTTGTTAAACTGCACGTTTTTCTTTCTCATAAATCAACTTATTTTATGTGTTTCTGTTTATTAAACTTCATTTGCCTAAAATGAAATATGAGTGAAATCTGATGAAATGATGTTATGTGAAACGATTGCGTTTCAAATATACATTGATGACAATTCAATATACTTACTGAAAAGAATTTATGCTACACGCTATATCGTTTGCAATTTCGCAGCCATGTTTTCTCATTTTTTTATAGAAATATCTCAACTGAAGCGTCTTCTAATTTAGAGAAACAGACGGCAATTAGCCACCAATCACTATAAAAATGCAGTTGCGTTATTTAGTAATATTACGTTGACATGCTGTACAGACATCTTGGTGCCATAGCTCTAATTCTTCCAATATTGAAGAATATGAATAAAGTAAGAATTTACGTCATATTATTTTACAATTATTTCCCGATTTCTTACAAAATTGCTAATTATCTTCCTCTGTTGATTGCACTTAATGTAAGAACGAAAATTATGGCTGCGAAACGGAGACTTCATATCGTTGCAACATCCAAGAATTAGAGCGCTTTCATGTACAAAAGCTTTGTTCAATCTTGACCATCGAATGAGAAGATTCTGTAACTATGTGCTATACAATATGTGTACCCTATTTCTGGCCAATACGCGTATCGATGCTCCTAAGTATTCATGTATGTAAAGCTGTTGCGTATGACATTTATCCAACACCTTCAATTAAATAGTCAAAGTGATATATTTAAGTTGAACATATATTCATGATCGTCTGACTATCGATGACAGTCCCCAGGTAGTGTACATGTATAGAACACCTACCATTACATGAACGCTAAATCTTAGAGTTCAGTTTCTTTGGATTACGATGCGAAAATGTTTCGTTTCGCATCTTAATGTCGCTCGGCTTGACTTAGTTTCCAGATTCATCTTGTGGTTCACAAACTAGCTGCTCTTTCTTTAGTAAGCAACTGCTTTACTGTTGTATTATCTATGTCAATTTGTATTTCATTACAAGAAATCCATGTATCCCATTACGAAACAAGGCTTTAATATATAAGTGTTCTATCACTGCTCTTGGAAAATGACATGTCTACAATGGTGCATCCTCTTCCTCATTCAAACTTCGAAGGAATGATCAGAAATATACATTGAGTTATAAGAACACGACTAATTATGCGGTTGTAGGCAAATTCATACACCCGCTCATAGATACGAATAATGAGTATAAAATTGTTTGATTCATTGAATATAACGCAAAACCGTATAAGGGTAGTAATGGATGGTGTGAGCTCTGTGTAACTGGCGCATTCCATTGTAATTAAACTAGTAAATCTAAATCAATTATGCGTCAACGATAAGAGGAACTAATTACAAGATGCCAGAATGTAAAAAGAAAATATTTCCTACACTACAATCATGCACAATATCACACTTATCTTTATATCTGTAATTATTTAATTTATAATCCCGGATTAAAACTCCGTATAAATGTAATATTCATGATAAAAATAATAATATCATTATAATCATTCCAATAAGCAACTAAGCTATAGCCCAATTTACGCTCTTATATACAATTACCAATATTTTTTTACCTTTTTCTATTCTGTGTTAACTAGGACTTAGATTTATCGAGATTAAATATATATTATGTTATAACAATATATTCTCCTACCCTGAAGGCGGGGGGCTGGCATAAACGTTAGCACCCCAGGGGAAATGCTTAGGACTGAGGCTATGGTAGAAGACACTTGCCCAAAATGTGAGATTAGACATGGAAACATGTGGTTGTGAAGCAAACGTCTTTGCACACTGCCATATTTGCGCCTATATTAACATATGTATGCATCCTTTTATTGATGTAGAGACGAACTTCGTGTATTGCTGTTTTGCTAAGACATTAATATGGACAAAAATTCTGGAACCTTGGAATCGAGCCTTTAAGCTGTATATTATGGTATTATGCATGATTTATTGCATAGTAGATAATATACATGTTTCTACTGCTGTGGGATTCACACATCTTTATACACCCTGTAAAATCCAGTATTCCAAGCCTCGTTATTTATGGTAATTTATAACTTCCTTTAAAAAACATAACGGAATAACCATGCAGTAAACAGTTTCACTACGGACGTTGATTTGTAAATATTGCATCAAAAACTGGTAAATATTTACTTGGTAAATTGCATGATTTTTTCTCATAAATCAAATTATTTTGTGTGTTTGCGTTTATTCAATTCCATTTGCCTAAATGGAATTATGACTGAAATCTGATGAAATATAGTTTATTATTAACTGCTACTGTTATGTGAAATGACTGCTTACAAATGTATATTGGTGGCAATTCAAAATGATTAATGAAGAGAATATATGCTACAGGACATATCGCGTGCTATATTTCACCTCCTTTGTGTTACATGAAATAAAGATTTTATTCACTTGTGGATTATGTAATGTTGTGTACTGACTAATGGTAATATTTATAGTTTGATGGTATATAACAACTTAAATTCATATATACTTGTTCTTCAAAACCAAACAGATTTAAAATATTTACTGGAAATAGCCACTGGATATTATGTTATATTTCATAAATTTTGTAAATTCGACAAAATTATCACGTCGTGTATGTTCATACATTTTTAAAATTCAAAATTTATATATTTGAACAAAAGTAGTTCAAAGTTCTTTGCAAAATATTATGCACAATACACGTTATGAAATAAGATTGAAGTAGTATACTACAAAATATGAACGGCATGGAATAATGTCTTTGTGTACCAACATATAATTGAGAGTAAACTTATAACTATGTTTAATGAGAAATTTACTCATAAGAACAGATCAAAATTGTAATCTTGGATATGCCTCAGATCAATAATATATAATTTAATTCCTATTGCATCATTGCCGCCAAATGAAAATCCTGTGGAATATTGTCCATCCAAATCGTTGATGCTTTACGTAGTCACTTTCGAAAAAAGCACCTGCTTATAATCTTCGGAAGATATTTGAATATGAACGTTTATAATGCAAATATAAACATGCACAAATATATATACTGACAGTCGTAAGTTTATACGAAAACACTTGTAATCCTGTTTGGAATCTTTGTACCATCACTGTTTCGTTTTGGGAATGCCAGTCGTAAGTAACAGGGATCACCAAGATGAACTTTCGCATAATAATTCACTTATATGTTTGGATATCAAGTTATATTTTGAATAAAAAATACAAGGATATTATTATTATTATTATTATTATTATTAGTAGTAGTAGTAGTAGTAGTAGTAGTAGTAGTAGTAGTAGTAGTAGTACTCAGGTCACTGTTTGGAATCGAAATAGGGATCTTGGTGTTAGTAAATTGCGCGCTTAACCACTATACAATATGTACAAGCAGTGGCCTAAATAATAATATTAATAATAATAATAATAATAATAATAATAATAATAATAATAATAACAATAATAATAATAAAAAACAACGAAAAATACCTTAGGAATGAGAACCCAGGTTCGAAATTTCCCCAACGAACCTGATGAAGGCTGGAGGGTATATCAACCGAAACGTTGTGTTAACAACAAGCAAGATGAGGACAAATATCCGTCAAATGTAAATAATGTAAATAATTATGGCGATTGCAAATGGGGAATACGAAGGTTCTGGTCAATGAAGAGAGCATCCGTTATCCCACTTGTCATCGGCACACTTGGAAGTAACGGCACTCAACTACCAACATGGCTCACAGAAAATGGTATAAATGTAAATTAGAACCCTTACAAAAATCAGCATTGCCTGGGACTGCAAGAATTCAGGGTCTGCAGGGTTGTTGAAGCATGACCAGTTAACAAGTGTCACCTGAGTCTTCTGGTTGTGGACAGCAGAGATTATCCATCATACCCAGAAAAATAAACTGAGTGTTTTAAACAAATAATAATAATAATAATAATAATAATAATAATAATAATAATAATAATAATAATAATAACACCGGGGAGTTTAAAAAAAAGAACACCGGAGAAGTTTAAAAAAGAACACCGGGGAAGTTTAAGAAAAAGAACACCGCGGACGTTTAAGAAAAAGAACACCGGGGAAGTTTAAGAAAAAGAACACCGGGGAAGTTTAAGAAAAAGAACACCGGGGAAGTTTAAAAAAGAACACCGGGGAAGTTTAACATGTGAGTACGATAAATCCCTGCTCCGAAACTTATCCAAAAACATCGGAAATAAAGACATCGCATGGAGCAAAAGAATAGCTGACAAAGGGTTGAACTATATCCGAGTAAATAATACTCATTGAAATTTATTCCTATTTTTCCAAATATAATGATGTATTTTAACTTGATATCTCCACTACCCGAACAGCGATCGTAAACACACGTGTTACATCAAAATACAGACCATCTCCAAACCCAAACACCATGTACAAAAAATAGCTGACAAAGGGTTGGACTATATCCGAGTAAGTAATACTCATTGAAATTTATCTTTATTTTTCCAAATATAATGATGTATTTTAATTTGATACCTCCACTACCCGAACATCGATCGTAAACATACCTGTTACATCAAAATCAGACCATCTTCGAACCCCAAAACACCATGTACAAACAAATTACAAACAGATTAAATAACACCGGTATTATTCCACCCAAGAATAACAACCGAGAAGTACGTACTGTAAGCTTGTTACGAAAAAAGTACGAAGATATGAACGTGCAAAACAATCTGACAACAGAAATAAACGAACCGCTACCCTACGAAAACGATGAACGTCAAAATAAAGGGCCGGACGTTGTTCCTCATGTCCCGCAAACAAAACCAAAACAGCATAAATGGACACGTGAGGAACACATTTCGATCCTACACGCCTATTTCACAGCAGTGCTCTACCCAAAAAACGAAAACGCAACAACACATACATATAAAACATGGAAGAAAAATAATGTAAATATAGACCTCGATAAAACAATGAACACTAACAAACTAGCTAACATAAGAAGATATATTCTAAAAGCAAAAAAAATATCAGAAATAGAAATAGAACAATTGAAAGAAAAAAATACATCAGGAAAATCTAGATAGTAGTCACACAGCAATGCCAAATAATAATATAAACACTGAGATAGCAAAACACGTAGACAAACGTAACATTTCCGGCAAAAACGAAGTAAACAAAAAACAACAAACCCAGACCGTAAAGATGTATAATAGTGTACAAAAAGCAACAATCCAGAGCACCACATACAAACATATGAATGAAAAGGAAGGCAAAACAAATCTAAAGCCTGGAAATAACGAAGGGAAGCCTAATAATTACGATACTATGAAAATGAAAATAACCGAAGAACTGAAAACCACAGATCTTAGAATGGACCACAGATTATATCTCCCAAAAATCAAAATAGACAATAAAACAACATCAATAATAAATAGCATAAACCTGGCCGTCACGGAACTAACAACCGCAGAAACAACAGGCAATATCACTGAGCTAAATGACATAATATATGCTGCAGCCACAAAAGAAGCAGGATAGTCACTCAAACCCATCCGAACAGGAGTTCTACCACCCAAACAGACATTGTGGATAAATAACATCCAGAACAAAATTTTAAAAAAAAGAGAAAAGATTTATCGATTCTCAACGAAATTCGTAAACAATCAACACTACTAAGTAAGAAGAAGAAAACAAAAATACTGTACAAATACAGCATTACAGAAATAGACTTACCTGAGACAAAATAAAAAAAAACTAAAGCAAGACATCCTTGCCAAAGCACAAAAGATCCGCCGGTATGAGAAACGCCAACGTTTCTTTGAACAAAACAAACAGTTCAAATCCAACCCCAAAAAACTCTACCAAGAACTGGGTAAAATTAAAATAGACATTACTTCAGCACCAACAGCAGAAGAACTAGAGAAATTCTGGAAACAAATATGGTCGGTGAAGCAACAACCCCAGAAAAGGACCATCAAAACAACGAACTTAGCACCTGAGCAACTCTGGGCCCCTATAACAACTGAAGAGGTCACCCAGACACTGCAAAACTAAGCAACTGGAAGGCACCTGTACACGACAAGATACCCAATTTCTGGTTAAAACACCTGCCAGGAATGCATAAAAAGCTGGCAGAAAACTTTAACAACATACTAGCAGATCCAGAGACAATGCCTGAATGGCTCACAAAAGGGAAAACCATCTTAATCCCCAAATCCATGGAAACGGAGAAACCACAAAACTATAGACATATAACCTGTCTCCCTACGATCTACAAAGCCTTTACTGCAATAATATCGCAGAGATTGAGTAAACGCCTGGAAAATAACAACCTGTTTCCAGAAGACCAGAAGGGATGCTGCAAGGGCTCATACGGCTGTAAAGATCAATTATTGATCAATAAAGCCATAACTGAAGACAGCCGCAGTAAGAAGAACGGCCTCAGTATGGCCTGGGTGGACTACCAAAATGCTTTCGACAGTGTGACCCACATGTGGATTCTGGAAACACTAGCCATAAACAAGGTGGCACCAATTATCATAAAATACATAGAGCACTCAATGAACAAATGGCAGACAGTGTTACAGCTCCAAACAAAAGAGGGACTTGTGAAAACGAAAGCCATCCCCATTAGAAGAGGAATATTCCAGGGAGACACGCTCTCTCCACTCATGTTCTGCCTGGCACTCACACCTTTAACAGAATTGCTAAATAGAACTGTATGCGGTTACAAATGCTACGGAAAAACAGCCAGCCACCTTCTATATATGGATGACCTAAAATTATATGCAAAAAACGACAAAGAGCTAGAAACACTACTACATACAGTACACGGCTTTACCAAGGAAATGGATATGAAATTCGGATTAGAAAAATGTGCCAAAGCAACCCCGAAAAGAGGAAAATTAGTTAAAAGTAGTAATATAACACTAGATAAAGCCAATGAAATAAGAGAACTAGACTAAAGCCAACCATATAAGTATTTAAGAGTCAATGAACTAGATAGGATACAACATACATAAATGAAAGAAAAAATAAAGAAAGAGTACTATAGACGAGTTAGATCAATACTAAAAACAGAGCTGAATGCTAAAAACAAGATAATGGGTATCAGCACTTTAGCTGTCCCAGTTATAAGCTACAGCTACAACATCCTTAACTGGACACTAAACGAACTATGTAAAATAGACAGGAAAACAAGAAAAATAATGACAGGTTATAGGATGCACCACCCAAAATCTGACATAGAAAGGCTATATATACAACGCACAGAAGGTGGCAAGGGTCTTATACAGCTAGAAAACTATTATAAAATAACCACCATAGGACTGCAAAAATACCTACTCCACAAGCAAGGGAAACTAATACAAATAGCCACAAAACACGAGCAAAACAAAAAACTGTATTCAGTATTTAAGGAAGCTGACAAATACAAACAGGAAATCAATCTACCTAACAAATACGAAGAAGAAGAAGAAGAAGAAGAAGAAGAAGAAGAAGAAGAAGAAGAAGAAGAAGAAGAAGAAGAAGAAGAAGAAGAAGAAGAAGAAGAAGAAGAAGAAGAAGAAGAAGAAGAAGAAGAAGAAGAAGAAGAAGAAGAAGAAGAAGAAGAAGAAGAAGAAGAAGAAGAAGAAGAAGAAGAAGAAACAACAAAAGCTATAAAACAAATGAAATCCAAACTAAAACTAGAACAGCAACGGACCATGATAAAACGATAGCAAGAAAAGCCCCTACATGGTAAATACTGGGCTAAACTAAATGGGAAAGAAATAGACAGAGAAAAATCCCAGCAATGGCTGAGAAGCTCAGGACTCAAAGCAGAGACTGAAGAATTTTTAATTGCTGCACAAGACCAGAGCCTCCCCACCAGATATTACCAAAAACACATAATGAAAAGAAATATAACAAGTAACTGTAGAATATGTGGAGATCGACAAGAAACAATAAATCATATTATCTCTGGCTACCCAGTCCTGGCTAAGAAGGAATATATTCACAGACACGACAGAGCTGGGACCTATATACACTGGAAGCTATGTCAACACTATGGAATAACAACAGAAAAAAGATGGTATAAGCACACGCCAGAAAATATCACAGAAAACGAGAAACCAACCATACTCTGGGATATGCCAATACACACAGAGAGAGAAATTAAGGCAATAGACCAGATATAGTTGTCAAAGATCATGAAGAAAAAAAATGCTTTCTAATCGATGTATCAATACCAGCAGATGACAACGTTTCTCTAAAAGAAATGGAAAAACTTTCAAAATACAAAGAACTGGAAATAGAGATAATTCGAATGTGGAATCTAAAAATAGAAACAATTCCTATAATAGTAGGTGCCTTAGGTATAATAAAAAAAATATTCTGACAGATACATAACAAAAACACCAGGACTTACAAATATATATAACATACAGAAAATTTCACTACTGGGTACTGCACACATTCTACGCAAAACACTTTCAATACAGTAAACATAAGAGCACCACAGCAAACCACAGCACATACCCAAGGCGCACAGAGCTGCGCTCGGGAGTGAAGTGAAAGCACGTTATAAAAATAAAACTACTGAACAATAATAATAATAATAAGATTAATAGTAATGAAATTGATAACAAGAAGAAGAGGAGGGGGAGAAGGACGAGGAGGAGAAGGAGGACAACGACGAGAAGGACGAGGATGACGAAGAGGTGGAGGAGGGGGAAGAAGAGGAGGATGAGGAGGTCGAGGACGACGACGACGACGACGAGAAGGAGGAGGAAGAGGAGGAGGAAGTGGAGGAGGAGGAGGAGGAGGAAGAGGAGGAGGAGGAAAAGAAGAAGTAGAAGAAAAAGAAGAAGAAGAAGGAGTATGTGACGCATGCAAACACACCTGCATACACGCTTCTATAATCTAATTATATTCACCTGCAGTACGTTTGACAATAAGACTTCAGCTGAGAAGGCTTCTATTTTGCTTCTGGAACTTTCTGAAGAATTAAATTGGGATTATAATAGCACATCAGTCGAAAACAATCTTACCGTCTCATTTCAAAGTTAATATGAGTGCGATTTCGTGATGAACCAGTAAGCCTGAAGGACATTTCGTTATTAACATGCCTGCTCCCTGCACCAAAATATCTACGTACCTGTCTATCTACCTCCCAAGTATGTATGCATGCATTCTATACATGTATGTCTGTTTGCAAATATGTACGTATATAAATGGACATACAAGCGTATGTACATGTATATCTATATATATACACACACATATATATATATATATATATATATATATATATATATATATATAGATAGATAGATAGATAGATAGATACATAGATATATAGATAGATACGCACACACACTTACATACACACACACATACACACACACACACACACACACACACACACACACACACACACACACACACACATATATATATATATATATATATATATATATATATATATACAGAGAGGGAGAGAGAGAGAGAGAGAGAGAGAGAGAGAGAGAGAGAGAGAGAGAGAGAGAGAGAGAGAGAGAGAGAGGAAGGAGGGAGAGAAGGAGAACTAGAGAGGAAGAGAAAAAGTGAATGAAAGAGAGTGCGAGACGAGGAATATGAATACCAGAAGAGACATTTCAGAAGGGAAAGCGACTGACGGCATGTTGAATGAAAGAGAAATGGAATGGATGTGTGATTGATGAGATTCCAGGTTTTGGTTTTAACCTTCTTAATGGGGCAAATACTTGATAATTATACACCGTACGTGTTCTACGCAAATCCCCGAAGCTATGATGGAAATAGAAATTCGACTCTATATTACGGATATGGATTAAGAGACTTTGCGTTTCTTCTAACCCTGATTTCATGGGATATTATCAATTGTCGATGACCTCTACGTTAACACTAATGATACTTTTTCATATTCTTCGTTGAATGTAAAGACGTTTATACAGCGTGTATAATTATTATACCCCGCATCACTAACATATAAATCATTGCTGAAATTAGAGAATGCCTCGTTCGAAGAATCCATGGAAATAGGAAACACACAAAAGCATTCAGTGAAATAGTGAGATATAATGTATTTGTTAAAAGTACCATGTGATATTTTGTAGATAAATATATTTTTCAGTTTCCGTAAGTAATTCGTTTGGTAATTTAATGCTACCCTGTGAAGAAATATGATGAAATTATTGAATAATATACGGAAATAAAAAAAAAAAACATAGATGGAATTGTATTATAAGTACTTGAAATATTATCTTATGCCCTGTGGAATATATAATGGCAAATGCAAACTTACACGCGCACAGAACCCTTTATACACATGCATTCATGTATACAAGCACAAACATATGCGCGAACACACTAATGTATGTGAACATGTACATATATAGATATACATATTCATATATCTACATGCATATCAAGCAAGTATACATGCACACACGTGCGCTCACACACATACATACACACATATATGTATACCCTTGTAATAATGACAAAAAAGAGGAACAAGAATGCGTAGAAAATCTGTAGCAAAAAAAAAACAAAAACTTAACGTTATATTTTTATGTGATGTTAGACGTTCGCTGAACGCGGAAAGATGTTTTATCTATATTGATTTCCAAATTTTGGTACGTGACCACCAATTTTGTGAAAGGGGATAATTCGATTTCATTGACCAAAGTATTGAACTGCTACTTATTTTATCGAACCCTAATGGATGAAACGCAGTGTTCACCTAGGCGAAATGTATTTAGAATGAGGGAATGGAAGAAATCAAGATAATTCCAGAAGTGGCTTATAATTCAACGTGGTTTGAGATAACTTCAATTTACTGCCATCATCATAAACCAAGTTGTTGATTTCCAAAATGCTTATTTATTTTTACTGTAAAATGTATGGGGGTCGATACATTAAGTACCAGCTACGCACTGGGGTCGATGTAATCGACTTAATCCTTTGTCGATCCTTGTTTGTCCCCTGTATGTTTAGCCCCTCGTGGGCAATAAAGAAATAAGAAACGTTAACACGCCAGGCGAAATGCTTAGTGGTATTTCGTCTGTCTTTACGTTCTGAGTTCAAATTCCACCGAGGTCGACTTTGCTTTCATCCTTTCGGAGTCGGAAGATAAAGTATAAGTTGCGTACCGGGGTCGATCTAATCAACCGGACTCCTTCTCTAAAAATTTCGTGCCTTGTGCCTAGAGTAGAAAACAATATATGTTGTTTCGTTTATTGTGGAACACTGATCAAGTGTTTGCAAGATTATATAATCTTCCTACAGTTGTTATGTAATTATAACGGTTATTTAATAAAACATGAGAGTGGTCTATAAAGTACTCAACATCATAGATTTGTTTGTATATTATACATGCCGCAAAAGCACACACTGAGACACACAGAGATATATGCATATATAAACATGTGTGTGCGTTTGCGGCATGTATAATATACAAACAAATCTATGATGTTGAGTACTTTATAGACCACTCTCATATTTTATTAAATAACCGTTATAATTACATAACAACTGTAGGAAGATTATATAATCTTGCAAAAACTTGATCAGTGCTCCACAATAAACGAAACAATATATAGTGTTTTCTACTCTAGGCACAAGGCACGCAATTTTTAGAGAAGGAGTCCGGTTGATGAGATCGACCCCGTTACGCAACTTGTACTTAATTTACCGACACCGAAAGGATGAAAGCAAAGTCGACCTCGGTGGAATTTAAACTCAGAACGTAAAGACAGACGAAATACCGCTAAGCATTTCGCCTGGCGTGCTAACGTTTCTTATTTCGTTATTGCCCACAAGGGGCTAAACATATAGGGGACAAACAAGTATCGACAAACGATTAAGTCGATTACATCGACCCCAGTACGTAACTGGCACTTAATTTATCGACCCCAAAAGGATGAAAGCAAAGTCGACCTCGGTGGAATTTGAACTCAGATCGTAAAGACAGACGAAATACCGCTAAGCATTTCACCCGGCGCGCTAACGTTTTTGCCAGCTCGCCCCCTTACGAAACAACAAAACAACAGACATTGAACATTCAATGTAATTATGGTTTTCCCGTTATGCAAAATATTGAATGTCTAGCACCACGCAACGTTGCATGCCACAAAAATATATATATAAACAGCAACAACAAAAAACACCAACGAAAATATCGATAGCAGAAAGGTATTAACTGCTAGCGTTTTCGATTACAGTTTTAATATTTCAAACGTGACTGGGAAACCGTTATCAGACCAACAGAAAACAGAAATAAAAAAAGTAAACATATATACACACATACACATGTACATATATATATGGAATCATACATAAATATATATATAAATTAATATGTGGGAGTGTGTGAGTGTCTATTTCTACACACACACATCCGCTTATACGTTTATGTATTTGTTTTGAAAGATTCCTGATGTCAATTCCTCTGCATTGTTACATTTCGGGGCGGCAATATTTTGTTGCCAGAAATTTCATTGATCTTTAAATAAGTACTCTATATTCGCTTTTCACTTGTTTATCATTATTTTGACTTTGTATTCATTGCCTGGAAATCTTTTGACACACACCTGTGATTACGTCAGAGACTCTCCATCACAAGTGTCTCGTCCTGTTCTCTTTAGTCTATTCCCGGAGAATACATAAATTCATCTATACATGTCGGTACCCATAACTATTTGCATGCATAACAAAATATATAACAGTATTTCATAACGATGTTTTCTGTGAATGTTTAATTGATATTTCAATATTAGCCATGAAACTTGGAAATCGTTCGATAATATATATCGTGTTCAATTCAACATATTGTTGTTGCCCGCACTATTGGGCGTATGTTGCAGTGATTCTAACATGTTGCTTCACACTCTGTTCATTAAACAAAGCACATATATCTCTATTATCGATTAAATGTTGTTCATTTTCCCTCCGTAAGTTTTTCAACACTAGATGAATGAATTTGATCAATTGAAATATCTTGCATTCTGCTATCACGTATTCAAGTATTCAGTCATTCTGTCTCCCTTCCTTTCCCAATATCTCTCTTTCTTTTTCTCTTGTCCTTCTCTTTCCCTCAGGCTCATGTGTGCCATTTCCAGGTTTCAATGACGTATATGTTCCCCACTTGGACGGGACGCCGGTGTTTCACAGCCGCGTAAACTGGTGCAGTGAAAAGGGAAGTGTTTCGGTTAAGAACACGACGCAACGCACGGTCCACTTACTGTGCATAGTCTTGTAACTATCTTAAACTATAACAAAGAACTTTCTTCACTGGGACGAAAGAAAATAAAGAACGGTTTGAGAGAAATATGATATATTCGGCAGGCGTTCCAAGTTTGTTGCGGTAAACGTTTAACCTGGTGGCAGAATTAGAAATGGATAATGAGTGAGATAAAGAGAAGAAGGGGATGATTGGGGAAAATAACATCAATACTGGAGATATCAAGGCAACCTCCTCATTGAACTTTAATTCTGATCTGCTTACTAGGAATAGGTTATGAAGTAACAAAACGACAAAGTGCACTGTCTTTGGGTCTGAAATGAGAAAAAATCGGTCTGTGAAAACATATAATATTTGTCACCCAGACAACATAAGCTGAAAATAGAAATAACGCAAGGAACAATAATTAGAATCTCATTGAAATATAGGTATATATATATGTGTTTCGCTCAAAACGCCAGAAAGGGAATTCAGCTGTCTATTTGATTTGAGGATTATGAGTATAATAAAGATTTATTTAATACTAGAGTATAGTATATTTGATACTAGTGAATAGTTTGCGTGTGCCGCTTAAATTAATACTATTGTACACATATTCTCCAATGATACGGAGTTAGATTGATAGTTCGTGTAAAAGGAAAAAAACAAATACCTGATAATAAGGAGTTATAGATTCTAGATAATAGTCAGCATTACACTATGTGGAGTTTCTATATTTGTTCGTTTTATAGATATATGTATATATATATATATATATATATATATATATATATATATATATATATATATATATATATATATATATATATATATATATATATATATATATATGCATGTATATGTATGTATATATATATGTATATTTATGTATATATGTATTACATATATACTTATATATCTATATATCTATATACAATTATACATTTATCTATATCCATATTAATATATATATATATATATATATATATATATATATATAGAGAGAGAGAGAGAGAGAGAGAGAGAGAGAGAGAGAGAGAGAGAAGCGGGAGAAAAATAGAGAGGAAGAAGTAGGTAGGTAGGTATATAGATAGATAGATAGATAGATAGATAGATAGATAGATAGATAGATAGATAGACAGATAGATAATGCTATACTCACTCTATACAAACGTAACATCTAATATGCAAATGTTTGCACATAATGCTTTTGGGTATACCTGTATAACTATATCAATACAGAAATTCAGAAACTCTGTTCACAAGCGTGGATTCTATATATGAAGGAATACGCTTGAATGAAAATAAAATATTAACAAAACTAACATCAATAGTAGAACTATGCATTTATGTGAAGCTGTGGTGATCTGAGAGTGCTATTTTACAGTTTCTAACATGTGTTTTGAAGAATAAGCATTTGTTTGATCTGATAGCAGTTGTAAATATATGAGACCAAATCAATTGACCTTCGCCTTTCAAGCTACTCACTCTACTGCCGAGAATGCAATAAAATAAATACAAAAAGTTCCCATAATATACGTAAACCATGAGATATCTATCAAGTGGAGTGTTGGAAAATTTAATGGATTGCTGACGTCTGAGAATATCAAAAATAATATATTCCATACACTGTATATATACTCGAAAATATATATCATTAAACAGCGTAGAAATGTAACAAATACAAAATAACATATTGCTTAGAATTTCTCGTTTCCTTAGCCCACAGTATATCTCTATTTATATCGTTGTATTTGCCTCTATTCCACATTCTCTCTCTTTTCGTTTATATAGTTCTACTACTAATAGTATTAGATGTTTTGTATTTGTTTTCGTTATTGATACTACTACTGCTGTTATTACTGCTATTATTCATATGGCTGACATCACCAGCATTAACATCGTCTTCGAGATCAGACAACGTACACTGCTTGAAAGTGGTCTAGTATCTTGATATAATGGACGCATAAACCTAATTAAGTGTAAACTCTAATATATATGTGTGTCCCAAATGACTTCCACATGTCTTCTAGGGAACGAGATATGCAGTTTAAAGTTCAATGCAATATTGGTTTCAGAATTTGTGACAAGGCCAGCAATTTCAGGGAAGGTGTAATCAACTGAAACTTATTTTATCGACCTCGTATGGATGGAAGCAAAGTCAACCTCGGTGACATTTGAACTCAACACGTAAAGACGGACTAAGTGCCGCTAAGCTTTGTGCACCGCGTGCTAACGATCCTGCTAGCTCGACGCCTTAAGCTTTAATCCAATATTAATGACGATATTAGTCTCCGCTCCTCATGTATAGTATTAATCTAGTCATTATACAATATTACTAATCCCACCATATTAAGTATGCCGAGATAAACATAATATACTAAATATTACAGCTATGAAAATTAGTAGAAACTTAATTCTATGTTCCTATTAAAATAAAACAAAAAGTACTGTGTTTACGGAACGTTGTTCATATACGAAGGGATATAGGAAACGTTTTAGAAATCGATATCAACGGATACATTCAATCATAACCTGGCAATAACAAAAATAGAGTCTGCAGTAGAGCTATCTTTTCTCTTCTCGACAGAAATTTCCTCCACGAATATTGTAAAATATTGGATCGAATTACCTATCTGAATGTCCTTCATATAGTAGAATCGAAAAATTGTCATGTGTTTCCATAAAAATGAATACATATATTAGTATCGGACCAAATGATAACATAAATAATGTTGTCAAATAAACGATTATAATTACCCAAAATTATTGGTACATGTACCTGAAGAAAGGTGTTGAATACCAATGCAGTGTCCCCATAAGATACCCAAGTAACAAATTACATATATATATAATGTTTGCCAGAGAATGGAAGCATCTTGGTTCAGTTGAACAACTATCCAAGGAAAGCACAACGTAATCACTATAGTAACACTGGCGCTTGAATGAAAATAATATAGAACATCAATCACCAGCAGAATACTGAAATTAATGACACACTCTATCGATTCATCTCTACTTTTCTTCATAGACTAAGCGTCCAAAATGCACATGGAAAATTCAGAGCTTGCAAGAACTATATTTAACACAGTTTCGAGGATCATAGAGCGTCTGAAGTTACAGGAGGATAGCATGAACTGAAAACAGGCAATGTATACATTGTATATTATTAAACACTAGACAGCTTTTCACTGATATCTGTTACCAATACCAATAATTCAAAAGAGAAATGAAATGTATCCATGTTTAGCACAAACCACTATTGTGAGGGTACTCGTAGGTAAAATTAATCATATTATTCAAATCATGTCAAGATGTAACAGAACAAAAGGAAATGTATACCGTTATGAATCATAATATCAATCCTATTATCAATCATATTCCATTACTGTTTCTTTTATATATATTACAAATATTGACATTATCACTATCGTTATATGTGCTATAACCATTTATTTCTCTGATATTAAAAGGGTCTATCTATAATAATAATAATAATAATAATAATAATAATAATAATAATAATAATAATAATAATAATAACCGTTACATTAATAATATCAATAATAATAATAATAATAATAATAATAATAATAATTATTATTATTATTATTATTATTATTATTATTATTATTATTATAGAATTACTAATAGTAATAATAATAATTCTGTTTCTGTTCTTTCCTCCGTCTTTCTTCCCATCTTTTATTACATCAATTTGTAAATGAACCATCTGTGTTTGTTTTAATGACCTACCAATGTATACAGCGAGTTTCTTTCCCCTAGGTGTTGGGAAGACACTTGTCAAGAAATGTATACAAAACTAAAAGAGGATAACAATAATAAGAATAGCAATAATAATAAAAGTAATGACAATAATAATAATAATAATAACAATATTCACATTGGAAAATATGAACACACCAGAAAATCGGTCCTCCTACTTATTGATATGAACTTCATCCTGAGCCAGTCGTTGAGGGTAAAAATGCCACTATCATCTGGGATTTTCCAGTCAACACTGACAAAACGATCCGGGTTATTCGACCAGGCATAGTCATTAAAGTCTAACACCACAATATTTGCAGACCAATAGATGTTAGTGTGCCCACCGATGAAAATATCTGTAAAGGATACTTAACAGTATCCACTAGTCATATAGTGGAGACAAATTAATGATGCAATATATTAACAGCCCGTACTTACAAATGTGGATATTACTAACGATGTTTAAACCTCTTGTGTATTTGTTAGCCACAGTTTATCTAATTTTTCAGTGTGCCGAATCTATTTTGTTTCTTCAAGATCATGCTTGCGTTTGAAATTTATTGAAGTCGTCGAAAGACTGTGCTAATGAATTTCAATTTATTCACTTTCAAAAAGTTTTTTTAATTACTCATTTGAGACGTGTTTTATTGGTGTAATTTGATAATTTCTACACATGTACTTTATCCAACCATTGCAAAGAATCAAAACTGCCTGCTGCAGTTTGTAACTTCCATTTTATATCACATAAATCTTAGTCATTTCTAAGCATTTTTTCGAGAACATACTCATCTTTGAATTTCCGATTACTACTGGATGTGTTGCTTGATGGTACGTTCTCAATGATAACCTGTAATAATTACGTATTGATAATAATAATAACAATGAAAAACCCTTTGCCTATATGACTGAAGATATAAGAAGTCATATCGAACGTGCAGAAACGTTATATTCAAATACTTCCATAACCATCAGCTTGACATACATAATGATTAAATATATACCCTTTCTTGAAAATGAACATTACACACACTCGTTTGTTATTACACGCACTCGTTTGTCTTACGCATTCGATGTCCAGTGCATAATAAAACGCTATTTCAATGATTCTGCGGGCTCGTTTATTTTCAACTTGGAAAGTCTTCACTATCATAGGATTTTGTGAATCACCTTAATTTCAGTGTTTGTTAACAATGTTAATTACTCTACGGTCTCAACCTGCTATCAAATAAAAATTTCAGCATAAGTTTTCATCTCAATCTGTTAGATTATATTTTCAGAGAAAATACTATATATTAGTATATAGCTTTAAAAAGGAAGTTCGAATAAATAGGAACCGCTACTTTGAAGATACTCGTAATTGATTCCTCATAATATATTTTATTATATTCATGAACCGTGTCAAGTCGAAAACATACATACGAAAATGATGAAAAATCACAGCATATGAAATAAGTTTTTATCAACGATTTGCAAATAGGATAAATGTATAACGATGAGCTATGAATAGAAGCATGAAAGAATATGGATTAGTGTTTGCGTTGTTGCTTTCACGATTACCAGATCTTGAACCCGATTTCCGGACCAGGCGATAGATTGTGCTCTTGGGTAAAACTCTTCATATGCCGTTGCTCTCCGATCACACCGTTCGTCTGTAGAGGCAATGTCAATTTGAAGCACGAATATATTACCACTATAAACAACTCATCCGTGCTTTTTGTCCCGCAGGCATTGCACAATCGTCTTTATCGAACTCATGTTACTACACAGTAGTTGTCGTGTGAAGCTAGGATCCTAGGTATAAACAATTTTCCATATATACCACAGGAGTCATTGAAAAGGTGTTTGCACAATCCACTGTAAACACAATATAAAGTAGTGATCCTTCGCTTATTTTTATACAAATGCAACAATATCATAAACAGCAGCAGGGATATTTGAAAAAGTAAAAATACCGAATATGTGAAAATATTCATGGATACTTCATGAAATCATTAACAGAAAACGTAAGATAAATACTACAGAAATATAACATAACAAAAATAGCATATCAAAACATACCGGAAGCAACAGATTCCACTTCAGTAGCATAGGCTCTTTGAAGATATCAAACAGCTCTACTCCAACACCAACGTTTTTATAAAGAACCACTTCATATACATTAGAAATAAATGTTATAAAGAGAAGTAGTGAAGGAGACAATAATGAGTAGTGGTATGGAAAGAATATGAATTACTACGAAAGATTTGGTTCAAGACACAAATATTGAATAAACATAGAAGATCATGACTACACAAGGTCAACCGAAAACATAACAATGTAATATTTCCAAGGTAACATGTCATTGAAAATTCAATATTTGTGGTTGGATCATTTCAGGTATGAATAAAATGCTTGCTATAAAGTTTAAGGAGATAGTGATGGAAGCGTTTACTATACGAATGTGTTTTTGAAGAAGTTTCAATTTCGAAAACTTCTAAGTCAATAAACAGAACAACATGCAGAAATATAATCTACGGTAATAAACACACGCCACGTTAACTCTTAATAAAATCATCAACACTAACCATGTGGAAAAAGCAAATTTATATAACTGATGAGACAATGTATAATTTAAGTTTCTAGGCAGCGAAAGAAGCAAATGTGAACACCAAGGATTGATTTGCAGTGAGTGTTCTTATATATTCTTAATGGAACATGTTGAATAAATTAAACAATACGTCAAATATATCCAACGTTACCAAGACAGGATTCTGATCATGGGCACGCAATAACTACAATGAGGGTATATTTTTCAAACCACTTTTATTAGTTGCACTCAAACATTTGATCAGCATTTTGAATATGACTAAATTCTGATACCCGCTATGCATACATAGCGACGCATCAAGTGATACGCTGCAGATAAATTATAGCAATACTGCATGGACTTAATCGACATATTTATATGACTATTGGACTTACAAAGTAAACAAAATCATGTAGGGAAGAGATTAATAACGGCAATACTGTTATGATGGGCAGTCAAAGAGAGAAGTACGTACAAAGTCACATGAATATTTGAAATATGTTACAAGCCAAATGTGTTTAAAAAAGCAAGTTAGGGCGCTTAAAGATGTAATTACAAACTGCAGCCACAAAAAGATCTTTATATATAAAATTATTAAAGACTTACCATGCACAAAAAATGGTCAAACAATATTCTTGGTAAGATAAGAAAACGCAACTAACTGAACCACATAATGCAGTCATGTCAGTTTAGTTATTCTGAAAGTGATATTGCCTATTTGGCGATTGCTTGTAAGGTGGGACATAATCTGTGAGAAGTTTGTCTCCCATTGTGCATATACTACTAAGGAATTTTTTCGTAATTATTTTCGATTATTTACAATTCCAGCTGCATATATTTCGTAAACTACAAATTGTTGTCTTCATCTTTCTTTTAAATTTTTCAGACCTCGCAATAGACCCGCCCTAAATTCGCTGCAGATTAAAACAGGCATGGATCTAAAATGGTCTCAAAGGGGTTCGTCGTATTTTTACATGTATATGTTGTGTTCTATTTGAAGTAAATTATCTTTCTCCATCCGGTTATTTTACTATCCAACCTATTTTAGCAACGTCTTCAGACTCCGTTTCATAGTAATTAAGCAAACGATTTCTAAGTGGTAAACTATATTTTTTCCTTTGCCATTTCTTCAATGCAATCGTAGACCAGGTAGGCGTTGTCTAAGGCGTTAAAACTTGAATGTGTAATACTACTTGAGTTTTTATTTCGAGTTGCAGAGTTTTATTTCGAGTAACTGATCCAATGATCAGCATGTTTTACATTGTCATTACTTTGCGTCCGTTGCTAAAAAATTCCATATTTTAAAATCTTCCATCTAAATTGTATACGTGGTATTTTCCTGGGCAATTTCCATGATATTTTTCTTTTTTTTAAACTAACTAAACATTGTAATATGCGAAATAGTGGACTGATTATACGTTGCAACAGCTATTTTAATTCTTGTCCACCTACTCACTTAGAGCCTAAGATTATTACGTGCAAGTAAATTGTAGCTGTAAATGTGTATGAGCAAAGCATTCTAGACGCGGACAGGTTATTACCATACTGTGATGCAATACAAGGCCCTAACAATTTGGATGGACATACATAGGTGGCCTTACATTGTAGTGGTTAAAACGTATTACATTTTAGTAATGCTTTTATGTATAGCAGTTCATTGCAAAACAAAACGAAAATTAATAAAACTAATTAGAATTACAACGGTTTTTCGAGCCAACAACAATTGCCTGGTTGAACCAACGAGGAGAAGACGAATAAAGAAATACTGCAAAGTGGAAAATAATTATGGAAAATTAGAATATAATAGATAATGAAACAGCGATTACGAGATTACACCAATTCACATTTACAAACATTTAGTATTGCACTGGTTAAAATACACACAAAAGTAATTACATATTTAGGAAAGCAAAATATAAGTTCTCTTAGATTAATACATAAAACAGAAAAGATTATTGCGAGCGAACAAAACATTAAGTAATCTAATTAAAATTCATTCTAATAATATTCATCATTCTACTCTCATTTCATTCATGTACATATCATTTCATCAGAAGTGGAAATAATGATTAAGTATAAGCAATAAAGAGATAAGGCATTAGTAAGTGGAACAACGTACAAGTTATGTGGGCAAATTGTCTTTATTAAAATATGTATGAGGGATATGTGCCTCTGTGGGCTTGTGTATTTGTGCGCGGCGCATATGTGTGTGCCTTAATATGTTTGCGTATCAAATTTTAACTTTTATAATGTTAGTACTCCCACTCTATCAATAAAATGAGAACTGATGTCTTACATTTACATCTAATGTATAAGCGTCATGTATATTATATATGTACAATGTTGTACATACTTAAGCAACATGTAACCATTATGAAATATTTTACTTTCTCAAGAGTAGATAATGTGTCAGAAATATAGTTTCAACGAAGCTTTAACGTATTTAGATTTCTACCTATTTAGATATGACAAATGTAGTACTTATTCACGTGAAATGTAGAGGAATTGCCAATGTACGCCAAAGAAATTTTATACAGTTTTCACTTATCCACCGAACCGAATAAGCAAAAATATGGGAGTCCCTAACTGGCGCAAATCCGAGAAGGATGACAGAATTAAGAAAACAGCCCTCGATGTTTAATAATCAGTTGTTGATAGGAAAGATATACACGGACGTTCCGATTGTTATTTCACATACCATCGTTCTATAAAACATACATAGACGGACACACGCACAAGGATACACATAGACAGGGGGACACACATACAGGCACATGTATGAGAGGAATGATTGCCATGATGAGACATAATAAAGCTTTATCCTCATTAATGATATATATATATATATATATATATACAGAGAGAGAGAGAGAGAGAGAGAGAGAGAGAGAGAAATATGTCAAATGTTACAAATTATGAACGCCTACATTCATAATAAAAAAAGTCTCCCACTCATAAATTTGGCATGCATCATAAAATAATGTTTGAAAGTCCTAACATTTACGTTTCTACTGAAATTTAAAGGAAGGGGATTTTTCGATTACACTGATTCTTAGGCTTGATTAGTAGTTATTTTCTCGATCCCGAAATGAACTAAATGCAAAGTCGGTTTCAGTGGAATTTTAATTGTGACGCCTTCCTCTATCATCCATATGTTATACACAATTACTCATAAAATTTACGCATTAGACAGTAGCGTTCTGATCACTAAACCACATTTTAGATTGAAATACGTGCTTACCCATTTCCATTTTCATTTTATGTAATAAAATCTAGCGAATTGAACGTGCCATATTGTGTTATCCAAGGAATACTTACACATGCAATATAAGCAGTTTATATGTTATGAAATTCAAATTTTCTGATTACTTATTCAACATACACTTTCCTAAGATTGTTTCTTAAGTAAGAATAGATAACCACTTAATGTCATTTAAAAAAACAAAACACAGAAAATATATGGTTCTATATCCATGCATATCAACACAATTCTCTCTAATAAGTGTTTATTCTATATTTTCTTTGGTTTCTTATTCTTCACTCATATTTTCAACACAAATTATCAATAACTAATTCTTCATTTGAAGAATGTTTTATGTTTTATCTGTTTTTCATATAAAAACCAAACAATTAATTATAGAGACGCCAAACATCTTTACTATTACATGTCAATGGTATTAATCAAATTGCTAAATGTCAAAATCAAGTTACAGATTTGGTTTTATGTAACATCATTCTAAATGCATCGCAAAATGTTATTTTTATTTATTTATTTATGATTTGTTCATAAATGACTGATGCAAATATTTCTTATATTTAAGAGGCGATCATAATTCTAATCCTATTTTAACTGTAGATGTACTTGAATATGTGATTAGAAATTATGACAGTCTTGACAATAAAACAAGCTAATGAACAATGAAAAAAAACTGATGCGAGAATGTGAATGTACAATAGGATATGCGTAAAACACACTTTGTTAAATATAATTCGTCATTGCGTATGATTTAGGAATAATATACCAATTAAAATTCTGCTTTCATTAGGTCCTTCTTAATGTAAAACTAGTAGAACTCTGAAATGGATGTGGTTAGTGTTGGTGTTGTGAATTGCCTGGAGACCTATCATTGTGCAAGCACAAAGAGGGAAAATATTTGAGAAGGAAAAAAGTAAAAGCACCAAAATTATCAAGGCAGTTGAATAAAAAGCCTTATTTGCAGTACGAAATGTTAGTCTCACGATGACGCTTGATCGCGTGCATATGTATTCCAAAACTTGCAAATTTATATTTGGATATTACACTGATGAGAACAAGAAGTAATTATGTTTTACTTGAAGTTCGAAACTCGTCTGTAATTAACTGCGGTCGAATTGATTCATCATTTTCCCTTTTGCCTACATTAAAAAAGTGTGTTATTTTCTCGGAGTTTTTATGCTAGTTGAAAAGACATTTAGCGTCGGTAATTAACCGACCCCTCATTATATTTATGTATAAAATTATAGAATATTCATATATATATATATATACACACACACACGCACACACACACACACACACACACACACATATATATATATATATATATATATATATATATATATATATATATATATACATGCACACATATGTGAGGATATATATGTATACATGACAGTTGTCATGACAGATAATAGAGAAAGAAACTCACTGACCTTTCAGAACATTGGGGACACAAACAATCTCTACATTGGCAGTGCATTTGCTTCAAGAAAAATGTCTTTTATCTTCCGAAAACCGCCATTCCTTCTTTTACTTGTTTCCAACAGTAGTGGGGATGCCAAGCTTTGCCTTCCCAATTGATGTACCATATATAATATACATTCGGTAATTACTTTATATAGTCCTTAAATCGATCTATTGGTTTGTGTTGACAGGATTTTCTTTAAAAAAATTCCCTTTATAGTTTCTTTTCAGCAATCCTCTGATCACAAATCTGACCATCTCATATAACATTTCACTGCTCAGGACATCGGCTTTCCTCAATAAGCCTGTCTCTGGAAACCACAACAATCCTCAAACATCCACCATATGCGTCGATCGAATGTGATGAAAGTCTTAAACGAAACGTATATGAAGCCTGTAAAGTGTCTTTGTCTCACATGCTCAGAAGATCGATGTCAACACTTGCGTAGATTACATTGCAGTTCACAAAATTAGGATGCCACTTTGTGAGCAGACATGAGAGAAAATCATATGAAGCAATACGTTGCCTTTAGTTAATGGAATCCTTCCCCGACAGGATGGATGTATATATGCATATGTGCCTGTATGTGTTAGTATATATCCACATATATTTATGTGCGTGTCTGTGTACATATATATATATATATATATATATATATATATATATATATATATATATGTGTGTGTGTGTGTGTGTGTGTGTGTGTGTGTGTGTGCGTGTGTGTGTATGTGTGTGTGTGTGTGAGTATATATGTGTGCATATATATGTGTGTGTGTGTGTGTGTTTATATATATGCATTTCTTTCTCTGTGTGTGTTTATGTTGCACTTGACTTGATTTATATATGCATAGGTATGCACCTACCCAAACAGCTGCATGTGTATGCTAATATATATCATATAGATCTTTGACAAGTACAGACTTTTCACATTTTTCACTTATCAACTCGGTTTCCATTAAACGAAAATAGATAACTATTTTAAAAGGTATCATGATTTTGAATTCGCAACTTAATTACAATTTTTTTTATTTTTTTCTTATTTCTTTTTTTTGTGCTTGCACTAATGATTTGTAAGTGATAATGCAGCAGATTTAGGATACCGAATATCTATAAAATGTAACTCTATTTTTATACCATCATTTTATGATCTCAGATAAAGTAGACTAAACATAAAAAAAATGTTCAGTATTAAGCATTATATAGTGTTGTTACATCTTAACTAAACTTGCCCTTGCCGTTCTGATTTGTGTGCAGTTCGTAATAGACTCAGGTTCCATAATGAATACAACATCATCATTGAAATGATGTATTGTTGACACCATTATAAAACAAAATATCATTCATTTTACTTAGAAAAATCTTAAGCCCTCGTTTTGATATAATAAAAAGGTAAACTAATCTTTGTCCCATGAAATCTTCATTGGTTTGACAAATTGCTGAAAGACAAAAGGAAGCAGAAAGGTGAAGAAATATAAATTTAAGTTTTAGTTGGATTATTTAGGTCATGACATCGCCGTAATTATTTAATAATGTGTGTCGTATCGTACGTACACAACGAATAATTATCAAAACGAGAAAGAACAAATATCATTGGAAATATTGATGTCCCATAAAAATCTATGAACATAGATAAAGTACGAAATAAATATGATCGATACTGTATTGTTATCGAAGTCATGTATCCAGAAAACTACCTGTCTGTTAAACTCAGGATATTTAGAAAATGAGTTATTTACGGTCTGTAATTTGTTGTTACAGCTGCTTTCTATACGAGGTGAAAGATTAAGCTTCATTTCATCAACATTTGTGATCGCTTACCTTGAATTTTTTTTATATATTTTATTTGAACTTAGGTTATAGACACGAGCTGTGCACAAGATGATAATCTGAAATTTTGAAACAGAGATGCGAATGCCCTTTTCTACCTAGCATATAACCTACATGTGTTGTATTTTGGAATATTATTCATGGAATATATTATCGGTATTTTCGACAGGGCACACGGTCTATATTCCGCTATATGTTACATTTATTCTTACTTGCCCTGTGAAATTTTCATTTCTATAAAGAAAATCAATAATTTATTTTCTATAAATGACAGTGAAATATTTCGGAGCGACATTATTCTAGTATATATTTCCAATATGATTTGCAATCACTCTGATTATAGAAAAAATACGACGAGATATCAAACAGTAAACGTTTCATATATAGCCGTACAGTTCAGCTATTATATTGTGTGATTTTTCAGATAATAAAGAATAGTGTACTATTAGTAGCCCCGTTATATATAACGAGAATAAATGCAAATTATTCATAAGAGTTGCCATAGCGTTGGTTTACTTGCAGAGTTTTGACTGCCTTTCAACTGCATACATGGAGAATATTGTCCAACTTACAGAAGAGATGCGCCCACACAAGCTATTATGATGTGATCCCTTCTACACCACGCGCAAGTCTTGTTGTTTACATAAAATTAAAGAACATGGCGATGAGCCTAAATTTGTAACGTGGTATTTTCTTGTTATATTTGTATTAGAAGATATTTGATGGGAATATCGAAAGCCAATTTTGTTGTCAGTTTACGTCTTGCTCTCGAATAACCCAACGAAATAACACGACATTTTTGTATTTCATTTAATTTTGTTATCTTCACTCAAATAGTAAACTAATCAATTAGATGAATAATCAAATATTTATTCAATCATTCGCTGGATCAATGAGCTAGGGGATGAAATACAGTCGAATGGAATTTTAACTCGAACATAGAGATAAAATGCCGCAAAATATTTTGACCGGTGTTGTACTACGAATAACAATAATATATACATGCATACATACTTACATGCGTGTGTGGGGGGGTACTCGATAGTTAAAATATATTGCCGTTAATTTCACGAGCAGGCCGTTCCGTTGATCGGATCAACTGCAACCCTCGACGTCGTAAGCGACGGAGTGCCAACTATACAATAGGTACCTGTTATTAAAGAAAATTACAGCTTAACATTGGATAATATTTTCTTCAAATGTATTAGCCACATATGTTTCGACATTTTTAATAGAAAACATGTATCAAGTCAGACACTAAAATGAAGAAAAAATATTCCACGAATATAGCATATGGTTATAAATGAACATATTTGCCGAGTTTTTGTTTCCTGAATATTGTTAAATTAATAAGCCCTTGTCATATATACTTGAACAAATGTTAATTCAGTCTAATATATTAAAAATCTAGGTTTTACACACTGATTTGATAATATTATTCCTGCAGTAGATGTACTTAAAACTAAAGATTTGAAATTATATTAAACTGAGATTGACTTGCTGTCTGTTGAAGTGTCATAAAAATGATTTAATTTAAACATTTCTGAATTTGAAAATTAGCATCATGCTTTTACAATATTTCTTAGGAAATTACAATACCCTATGAAGTAGTTTTATAAATGAGAATTTAAAATTTTATGACATATTTTTACATGCTTTCGCCGACATTTTGTCGCATAATAGTTTGTACGTACGCTCACATACATGAACAAGTACGTTCAGGATGGATGTGTTTTCTAATCTCACAAGATATCTGAAATGCACGAGACGGCGAGCAAATTAAATACAAAATACGCAATAACTTCCATTTACATATGCAATTATAGGTTCATTAAATTGGCATGTATAGAAATTTTATAATTTCAGGTTTACTATGAAAATCATTTGATATGGATCATTAAATGACTAGATCATATAGTCGAAAACGTCATCTATATTTTGATTGTCGGCACAGATTGTATGGGTTATCATGCAACAGTGCTATCCCCTTTATAAGTACAGTGAAACCTGTATATTAAATAGGTTTCATATATATATATATATATATATATATATATATATATATATATATATATATATATATATATATATATATATATATATATATATATATATATTAAGGCATTTTGGTAACGTGTCTGCAAGATCGCCTCTTTATAAAATCAATTATATTGATATCAAAATAGGAACTATGCATAATTTGTCGATCTTATAATTCTGACGTTCATAATTGATATATTTAATGTATGCAAAGTTTCAACCAGTCTTTCTTGCAGAATTACACGACGGAATTCTTGAAAGATCATGTCTGATTGAATCTTTTATATTGCATTCCGTAATACAATTGACCGGATTTAAAACGTTTAATTTTTTTTTTTTCTATTGTAAAGAGACAAGTCTTTTACGGGAGTATATTTGAAATAATAAATCTGTGATACATTATTGCATTACATCATTCTGAATTCAAATTCAGTGCTGGATTTAGATTATTTAATAAATATATACAAGGTGCACTCAGTAATATCTAGTGAAGATAGCAGTATTTTCAAATACTTTCAAACAGAAGTATTTCAAAAAAATATTAATATATTTCCTGGTGTTTTACAGTTTTTAACGGACACTAGCACATATGGGATTCGAGAGCATTCGTGCAAAATTAAGAAAGGTAGCTAGTTAGTAGTTTTGTTCGATACACTATATTTTAGATATTTCTTCAACTTTACGAGTTACAGAATATTGGTATTCAAATGTTCTTGTTTTGAGAAGAAAGGATTATTCCCAACAAAATTATATTCATTATTTGTGAATGTTATTACAAAGAATACAATCTTTGTTTCTTTTATGACATTTGCTCCACATTATTTCCTTTTTCCCTCTCTCATTTTGTTAACCCCTCCCGATATCTGTATTGATCAGTTTCTAGAAATTTCTCTCTGTCTCTCTGTCTCTCTCTCTCACTCTCTCTCGCTCTCTCTCTATCATAGTCTCTGTTTCTCGCTGCCTCGCTATTCACCCTCCCCTCCTTTTCCGGTGTTCTGCATATAATCATATTTTGATACTATTTCTTTAGATATGCCTATATGTTATCTCTTATTCAAGCCAGAAGGCACGATTCAAAATCATATAGTGGTAAATACGTGACCAATCATTATAAACTCTATTCTTTTGCATATTCCATTCGAAATAGAAAATTATATAAAATTGATACACAATGCGCAAAGTCGATTGCATTTGTCCATAATCTTCCCATTTCCTACAAAATATAATATTCGATAAATTAGTTCCTCAATGTGGGTGGCATACATACATAATTTCCGTTGTTATTCTTACTTTCTAACAGCCGGTATTGTTGTCGTTCATTTTACAGAAAGCATTAAATCATTTGTTCACTTTAAATAATTCAAAATATAATAACGGAAACTATGAAGGAAGCGACACTGAATATTATTTTATTATTATAATTTTTTTTAAAACATTCACTCTCAAAACAGGAACCTTTTGAAGAATATGCGTTAATTTTAGTTCTAAAGAGTTGATTGTGAATGGTTGCATTACAATTTGACAATAAGGAAGTGATGATTAAATTTTAAAGTATTTTTATCGAATTGAAAATTGTTTCGGAATTTTGTGTAGTTCTGTTTATACCATGTTAAATACAAGAGTAATGGAAATAATTTGTTATATGTGTATCAATGTTTCGAGGAAAGAAAGCACATACCGAGTGGTTATATGAAAAATCCAGACCAAAAATATTAGTTTATCTTCATGGTAATTGACATTTTTAATTCGCTGATGATTCGTTTGGTCCGAGGAAAATGAATGAGTTGAATTATAAATATAAGTATATATATATATATATATATATATATATATATATATATAGGTATATATATATATATATATATATATATATAAATATATATATATATATATATATATATATATATATATATATATATCTATATATATATATATATATATATATATATATATATATATATATATATATATATATAGGTATATATGTATATATATATGTATGTATGTATGTAAGTTTGTACGTATGCATTTATGTTTAAGTTGAGTTTATTATTTTGTAGCTACGCTAAGAATAACTACAGAATATTTACTGTTGGCGAGATTGTAGCAGAGTCTGCTTTACAGCAAAATTCCAGTGAACGCGAGCTTAACAAAAGGATTAAATGGTTATATATATATATATATATATATATATATATATATATATATATATATATATATATATATATATATATATATATATATATATATATATAAGAGGAGAGAGAGGATTGAATATATATACATCGTTTTCTCAGCTATTCCATGTCACACTAACATCGTGAATGAGAAATACGAGCACTTCAGAAACTGTTACGGTTATATATGCATACACATATGTGTAAATTTGTGCATACATATATAATATATAAATCATCAAACATACATGCATATATGTTCACATATACGCATACACACAGACAGACACACACACACCGTCACACACACATATGTGTATTAGTAGGAATATATATATATATAGTGTTGTACATTGATATTTATATTGTTTTGAAATATATTTTCCAGAGAAAACTAACGTCCAGATCCGATATTCGTTTATCTAATTATTTATATATATATATATATATATATATATATATATATATATATATATATATATATATTTATATATAGTATTTCCTCATCATTTACGCATATCATTATGTGTTTCAATTTCTAGATTAAAAGTAAGGCTCCGTAGAATTCAACTAAATCACATTCGAAAAATATATTTGAATAACACATAATCCGGCCTTTGCAACACTGGAAGAATCCATATATATTTACCATATATATCATTTTATAAGAGGCCCGATTAAATGTTTCGTATATGAACCAGCGAAATATTAAAAAAATTGAAACATATGAGACAGTATATTATAAATTTGATCAACAACACGCATTTCACATATATTTCCAAGCAAAATCTTTTGCGGAAGTCATATCCATTTCACAGGCATGGAATTTGTAAACATTATGCACTTCTTAGTGGCGTATCAGGATAAAAATTCTTCATTGAATTTAATGATCTCAATTTCGTGATATAGTGTGTTACACTTACTTATTAGATATAAATGAATTATTTTATAATTAGCTATTGTCAACAACATATGTTAAGAACACGTGATTATATACTCCAAATGTACTAGTATTGTTAGTTCCCCACTGAAAGAAGAATAATCATGAACATTCACTACGAAAAGATATCATCCCAAAATTATAGTTTCAAATCTTATTACGTTACTATTTATTGTCGGCGCTAATTAAGCTCGGGCTGATAGTGTTACTTATTCACTTTTCTTTAGAATCTCATGGAATTTAGAAAATGAATTACTTTTCTAATTAGTGTGCACAATTTTACGGGATATTCAACTTCCTTAATTTAATTTACGCAATTTACACAAATTAGGATATACAACAACAACTACTACTACTACTACTACTACTACTACTACTACTACTACTACTACTACTACATATATAGACACAAACACACACACCGCACACGCACGCACAAAAAAACACAAACACATGCACACGCACATGCCAACACACACATATATGAATATATGAATATACGCGGTCTGAGCAATAAGTATTCAAACTTTTGCAATAGCCAGAAAGCTAAAGCGCATAGATTAAATTCCCTTAGCACAGATTGACCTTGACCCCTGCTGTACATACACACTAAGTTTTAACTTTCTTCCTCTCTTTCCCTGTTAACAGCAATGCTTGGATGTAAGCTGTGTAACGTGTGATCATCGCATTGACTATGTCACAAAAAAAGTTGTCGTGGCGATACCTGCTCAGAGGACTGTGAAATGTTGCAGAAAGTGTATGACTCGCACATATGTGTACGAGTGTTTCAGAGGTTTCCACTATCAAAAAATGTCGATGATGACGAATATTGTGTGAGACCCTCAACCAGTAGAACTGAGAAAAACATCTCACATATGCGTGCGAGTATGATAGGAAATCATCGAATCACAGTCTGTGTGTTATCAGACGATGAGCAGATTGGTTACAGTTCATTTCAGTCCATTATCACTGAACGTATCTGCGAAGTGTGTGCCAAAACTACTTTCCACTGAACAAAAAGCCATTCGAGTTTAACTTGCACAAAATCTCCGTGATTGTGTCGAGAACGATGAAAACCTTTTGAAACCTTTGCGTAGGCATCTGAGCGAGTATCGTCAAGATTTTCGCAAAATTTGATACCGCTTCTCTGCTCAACTTTCTCAGTTATGGCCAATGCGACCATCATACGTTACTCACGTTACGTCCAAGCACTGCTGTAAACAGTGAAATTCAGATACAACGTTAAAACTTAGTGCATAAGCATAGAAGACTGAGTTCAATGTCAATGTCAAACTGTACCAAGCGGCACACTCTGCGTGCTTTATCTTCGATACTATGGCACGAGTCCGGATACTTACTGATCAGATCATGCATACAAACACATAAATCATCTTAGACACTTATCACACCACGTATACATACACTTAAATAATCATAGATACTGTTAGACGAGAGAAACGACTAGGAGAACTTAGTATATTAATTAAAAAAAAAAAAATACCCAACAAATTAAATCAACTTGCTATGCCAAAATCAAAGTAAATTCCGTTCTCTACCTAACGAAGAAACACTCAGGCTATGTGAGAAAAATAAAAATACAAATCCGAATATTCCGTTTGTAGTCACCCACAATCCTAGAAAGCATAACATCATGCAGTTAGTCAATTCTACATCAATCACCAACTCTCCAACTAATAATTCAAAAATAACAAATCATTAATAGACTCCTCAAGAGACTCTTAACAAAGGCGAGATCCACATGTGAAAAAGAAACGTTGCAGGTAGCCAACTGTGGAGACCGCCATTGTGGGACATACAAATTGATTTAGCAAGGAACAACCAAATGGCTCAAGAACGGGAAGGAATTAAAAGTGAATGCAGACATGAATTACACAGCAAAACGTCATCTACTACAGCACATATCCACGATGCAATTAAAACTACGTTGGGGAGAAGGGAAGGAAACTGACCAGCCGTGTAAATGTGCATAAGCAACAAATGAGGGAATCATCTCCCATGCATGTCCCATGCAGTGAACATCTAAATATTTGTGCAAATGTCAAATTCAAAATGTTCTAATTTTAGAAAATAAACGATGAAAATGTTCAACTACGAAAGGCAAAAGCAGAAGAATCTATAAGAATTTTAAATCCGAGCGTAAACCCAAAATGGCTATCACTCCAAATAATAAACAATGGTCAAATAAGATCTATAACCAAAACCCAAAGTCCGAAGATAAATGGGAAGTAATACTACCACTACCACAAAAATAACAACTTCCTCTTTAAGATCAGGTGTGTTTGGAAAGGTGTAACGAAAGCGCTCAGACAATAGAAAAAAATGTCTTGCCAAGAAATGTTAGTAACATCATCATAAAAGATTTCATAAAATCTGTGAAAAAAAAAATTTCTTTTTAAAAATCATGTTTACACTTCAAAAGCTGTACAGCACTTCCTTGACAATCGCAGGTGACACATTCCAAACAACCCCACTCGACAGGTGAAAATACGCGAAGTAGTACTGTATAAATGTAAAAAAATACCACGGGGAAATCGACGACAGCTTAATTTTTAAACTTAGTTTACTTATACAGTTAAATATATAGATGTATAAAGGCTAGAAATAACCTTCAAATATAACTAAATAAGTGGATAATGTCTAATTTAATATATGATTATATAACATTGCAAGATATAACGAATTTTATGAAAAAGATTAAAATTACAAATTTCCACAATATTTTTATGCTATAAAGACTTTTAAAATATAGGGAAATAAAAAAATAGAAATAATAAACTATAATATACGAAAACATTTTTTAATATATATATATATATATATATATATATATATATATATATATATATATATATATATATATATATATATATATATATATATACATAAAAGAATATAACGTGTAATAAAACTATTATAATTTTAGGTTCCCAGTACACAGTGGGATATATGAAAGAACACTTTAAACTGTCAAATTATTAATAAAACATACACAATTTATGAAAAGTATATCAAGAATATATAAAATCTTAAGATACAAATATATATGTTATAAGATTTATAAAATACACAAGGAACTTTTTAAAAAAAACTATCTGAGAGAAGAATTATAAATAAAACTATAATAAAAATTTATAAAGAATTATTTTTAAAAAAATTTATAAAAGTAAGCCAATATAAGATGCTATACTAAGATATATAAAAAGGAAATATGGTTATATAATATGAACATAAAGGATATATTATAATAGAATTGTTATATAGATATTTATAATCAAAACATTAATTAATTATTAATACTAGATTGAAAAAGGCATAAGTATAACAATAGTGGCAGTAGTGATGCTGCAGCCTGTATGTATAATGCCATACATATAGACCGTCATCAAAAGTTTCTGGACCGAAATTACTGTAATTGTACAGTTCAGTAGCTAGGAATTTCGTGTCAGATGTAGAGTCCATAAGATAATATTGATCTCAATAATGTTATATAAATTTTTACCTCGGTGTGGATCAAAAGATAGTGGAATTTCCATAACAACTTTAACATGCCTATTGCTTGTCCTGCTTTGCTAATTTCTTTTACAAACTGACTATCACATAACTGATTATTCACAACCATTATAGCTGAATACTGGAGGTGACCAATGGTTTTTTATCACTTTTCTGTCTCTACTACACTTGGACTATCAGCATTCATTATATTCATCATCTCTTAACCTGCTTTGTTTTTCTCCCTTATTGAACCAGCCGATATGTGTTACATTTCTTCTATCATTCTTGTGATCATCACTTGTCATCAGCATAATGTATATATGCTAACGTTTTTTTTTTGTTTTTGTTCCCCATTCCACAAAGTCTTCCTTGCAAATTTTTACCCCCATCACACAAATAGTCACGAACACAAAAAGTAGAGGAGATAGAATGCCTCACTCTATAACACCGTAATTTATCACAAAAGTTTAAAGAATTTCACCCACCATGACTTGATATAAGGCTCCTTCATGCATGTTTGAAATTATGTCTGTATATTTTTTAGGTATGCTGTAACTTCTAATTAACTTTGCTAATGCTTGTTTTTATATGCTATCAAAAGTATCCTCATTTCATTTGCCTGTTGTATAATATAACACACACATACATACATATCAGTATATATTTTCATGTATATGTGTGTACATATACATATGTACTTAGCATATTTCTATATAGATATATATATACACACACACACGAACGCACAATCATTTCTGATAGCTCATTTACACGTTTTTTGTCTTATTAATAATGTATATTTCTTCTAAACTATTCCATTAACTTGATCTTTATATAGTAGGAAAATATACTGTGATAAACCTGAGAAAATTATACATTTAGTTTGGAAATAAAGACGTATGTAAATGTCATGATATATTTAGCTAATTAGCTTTCCTTAAAATGCCTGTATTATATACAAATATGTGTGTATGTACGTAAGTATATATATATGTATGTGTGTGTGTATATATATACATATATATATATATATATATATTTATATATATATATATATATATATATATATATATATATATATATATATATATATATATGTGTGTGTGTGTGTGTATGTATATGTATATATATATATATATATATATATATATATATATATATATATATATATATATATATATATATATAGATATACAGAGAGAGAGAGAGAGAGAGAGAGAGAGAGAGAGAGAGAGAGAGAGAGAGAAAGAGAGAGATAATGTCATGTTACCTTTCACCTGTGTTGAAATCTGTTTAGTTTCAAAACTTATCAACAACAAGATGTTTATCTTTCACGATTTTTCCTGGTGCAAAATCAAATAAGTCAGGTGGATCATTGAAGAAAATCCTGAAAATCAATGAACAGTCATTGACATGTTTGATTAAAGAGATATCACTGATCCTTTATAACAAATAACGAAATCGTTCATTTGGCGTTGTCCGAAAGGGCAATTGGACATTGCCTTCCGGAGTGAAGCAGAATAAACGATGTTTTTTCCCAGAAAATGATATTTATATCTATTGATACATAATTTGAAACTTACATATCATCTTTCACCCATGTTTATTTATCATCATCGGTTAATGACCTTTTTGTTTCTCTGTTGATCTGTCTGTCCTCCTACCATGCATCATTGATGTATACACATCAATTTCTTCACATAGATTAGCTGCAATATATTTTGGATAGCTATGCATATATGCTTTTGTACACACAAACACATGTACACATTCAAGAGGTAACTCTAACTTTCAGTTCTAAAATGTAGACTTTATATTTGTTCTTTGATGTCGCATAAATTGTTTTATAAATTACGATTTATAGAACATATTAACAGCTTTGTGTAATGTTCACCAATTATTCATATTAGTAGGAATAACTTTTAAAATCTGAAGAAAATTTATGAAACTACTTCAGATATAAAGATATACGATATAGGATTTATAAAATATTCAAGGTAATTTTAAGAAAATATCTGAGAAAAGAATTACATTAAAGACTACAATAAAAGTTATTAAAAAATTATACTTCAAAATTCGTTTTTCAAGAAAGCATTATTAAAATATGCAAATAAAACATGCTATACCAAGATATATATAAAGGAAATAAGGTATTATAAAGTGAAAATAAAGAATATATTATAATATAATTGTTATATAAATATTTATAATCAGAATATTAATTGGTTATTAATAGTACATGGAAAAAGGCATAAGTATATCTGGTTGTAATATAGATAAAGTATAATTGAAAATTATTATTAGAAATATGTTGTGGAGGTATATTTAAAATACAACGAAGACTAAAGATTGGGCTATGATAGTAACATATGAGCAGGTTCATTTTAAATATTTGCTTGAAATATATGGGGTCATCTGATGGGAACAGTGCGATGTGATGCTTTCATTGATCAATTAAAGCAGACGCTCGAAAAGGCCGTAGTGAATTGAAACCTGTACATGTGTGTTACTCATATATATATAAACAAACACACACACACACACACACACACACACATACCCCCCACACACACACACATATATATATATATATAATCAAAATAAGCAACAAGGATATCCAAAGTTAATGCAATACCATCGTTTTATGCAACTCTACTTAATTGCAAAATGTAATCATTACATCAATTTAAATTGCAAAGCAATCATCAGCTGCACAAAGCATATAAATTAATTAAATTAGAACAGATGGACACATTAGTATAATTATACATAAAATCTCCAAGAAGTTAAAAAGTTTATTAATGTCTATGTTGTAGATGAAGCAACATGTTCTTTGTCTATCTCCTCGTGAAAGACAGGAGCAATTGATTAACATGGCAAGCGCAAAAAAGCCTAGATATCTCCAAACGTTCAGCATAAGAAATAAATTGATTATATCGAGGTGGACAAAGCATGCATATTACAGGACTCAGCGATGTTATCACCGTTCAACACCGACATAGATCATCGCTTGCAACAGATAAAGATCGCGATAAACGAGTAGAATCTACGATGTGACGCATTTCTGGGATGCTATGAAACATGAAGTTTGGAATTCGCTTGAACATTTGGATGAAGACAACGATTCATAGACCTACAAAAATCTTTCAGTAATATTGTATAAATGTTCTTTAATAAATGCATTATTTAGATGTCACTGAAGTCTGAAAATTTATAAATAAATGTATAACCCCATTATTAAACAGCGTTTAACAAAATATATGTATTTGTGTTTGACCTTCACATGACAGGATTATTATAAAAATGTATTGCCAACATGTAATATTATCCCTGGGCTACAACATTAAACGTGTTCATATGTTTTGCTTAGGTAGGTGCCTTCTCTGTCATATTTTTCCATTCTTCAATGCTTAGTACAACCCTACATATGTAAATAGAACAATGCCGACGGTCATATTTTGAATGATTAAATCTGCATATATTATATTCCGATACACGAATCACATGCAAACAGAACATCTTTGTATTTCGGAAACACACAAACACAGACACACGCAAACATATATGCGTACATCAGCATCTTTCTCTCCGTACAAGTGTATATCAGAATCCATGATGTACTAACACGAATAATTTTTACTGTATATAAGCTGATCTTATTTGAGCTCGATAACAAAGACAAGGCTATATAGGCAGTGAGTGTGTGAGCATGCATGTGTGTGCGAGTCCTGTGTGTGCATATGAAAATGTCTATGTGTACTTATGTGTGTTTATGTGTTCATTTTATAAAACGCATATCGCATCCAGACACGAATTCACACAATTCGACTACACCTTCGTCATATGCGCATTCCTATTCACGTGTATATATATATATATATATATATATATATATATATATATATATACAAATACACACGTGTGTATGTATATTCATACACGCATACACACACATATACACATGCTAGTGTTTTACAAAATTCAGATTCAAGTCAAAAGCTTTATGGTTCTTGTCTGCTTAGTTTATTGCATGACGCTACTCTGGATAAATCTAAGTACCTTTCAACCAAAACGTAAATAGACTCGTCTTAATTACACAATGTCGTGATAAAATAAAATTATTTTAAATTGCCTCCATCTATAAATAAACATACCATTTGTCAAATATTGAAAAACTGCGTAAGAAATATATAACGTTATTGATTTAAAATTCATTGCTGAAATTTAACGAGATTGAACGAAACGGAAGCCACGAAGTTTTAGAAAAAGATAATTCAGTTTTCTTTTTCTTTTTGTGGGTGGAATTTTCTAGAAGTTTATTGTCAATTTCAGGATTATATTGAATACTATAGTTTTAAAATCATATGAGCATTAGGTTCAATTTAAATACTGAAAAATCTTAACACAAGGAATGAACATAATAAATTTTATTATATAATAAAATTCGATCAATGCATTAATATTTTTCCATAATGTGCTTATTGCTTTTAAAGAACGTATTTGAAATTTGCTCTGATTGTCTGTATTAGTAATCTGACGTGTGTAATTATCATCTGAATTTAGCATGTTAGAAACAAGTTATAATAATTTTATGGTCCCCAGGATGCCAATAAGGCTGAAAGATTTGAAAGTGAATTTATTATACTCTAATATACATGGAATTCTCTCGCTATTTAATCGACTCGTAAGTGCAAATTAATATTCTGATTATGTGCATATAAATGTGATACGTTTTAAATAAAAGTCATATTGTCCGTATCTTGATTTAGAAACACTAATCATTTATACAAACATGGAACTGTATACACAAACACACACACACACACACACACACACACACACACATATATATATATATATATATATATATATATATATATATATATATATATATATATATATATATATATATATATACATATATACGTATGTATTTACATATATATACTCATATATATACGTATATATATGTATGTGTATACATGTAAATGCGTGTATATATGTATACGTATATGTATATATATGCATATATATCTATATATTTATGTATATATATATATATATATGTATATATATATATATATATATATATATATATATATATATATATATATATATATATATATATATATATATATATATATATATATATATATATATATATATATATATATATATAATCATAAATATACAGGGGTCAGCATAGGTTGCTTCACCAACATACTGAAAATTTAGAAATAGCAGTCAAAGAACTACTGATTATATATATATATATATATATATATATATATATATATATATATATATATATATATATATACATACATACATATGTATATGTATATAGATACATGTACATATACGTGTACGCACACATATACATATATTCGCATATTTAGTCCCATATATACCATGAGTGTGTTTTGTGTACCTGTTCTACGCATATGGATTCCTTAATATAATATAAGTATAGTTTTGGCCATAATGATATTAATTATTACATGAAGTTAAGGACCATCCATGATATATTCGGCTTTCTATTTCGCTTGTATGTTTTATCATTAGAAATATCCGAAGGTGTTTTTATTGAAAATTTCCAGCAAATAAACAGGTTATATCTCTAGAAATTCTAAATTTCAATACAACTGAATATCTCACCTACCACATGCGTTTCGTCTTATATAGGATCAGAGACTGGCCTACTCCAACTACAACTAGAAATATGTTGTCTCATAAAGTCCATTTCTTTTACCTCCCTTGCTCTATTTTTCTTTCATTTTCAATTTGTGAATTACCTTGTTTACTTTTACTAAACTTTTTGAGGGATTTACTGGTATATCTTGTTTCTTTCAGAATTTTAAACGTGTATTCCGAAGACGGTACAAGAAAGCGGAGTTATTTAGTGTAAAACGAACGACATAAAAAAAGACGTCTTAATTATGCCAACATGTACGATTCACTTTGCTGAATTCATATTTCTTCTAATGGCATATGAATCTGAACACCAAATTATCTCATTAGCATTGATTTCTTCCAGATAAAATAAAAGGTATTTCAGAGATTTTTGTCGAGCAGCATACCCTGAAAGTTTGATGATAATATAATGTATTGTGTTGAAAATATTACGAAATATGGCTGACAAAGTGATTTTTGCTGCACCAATAAAATATCTCCTTGAATTGATATTTTCTAAATTTGACGACATACCACCAAGTGTTTTTATCATATTTAGGCTTGATATATTATCAGATACGTTCTCAAGCAAAGACGTAAAGTTGTTTCTACACTACGTAATATGGTATTTTGATTAAAAACATTCATAAGGCTTCTTCATTTTCTAATAGCTATATATATATATATTCCTTTTACAAACAGTAAAAACATACGAGAATATTTTCGAGATTATTTACCGTTAATGGAATGTAAGGGTAAGCTCAACATTTTTCCTGACGAAGCTAATCCAAATATCACATCTTTCACGAAGTGACAATTTACTATTTTCGGTGAGGATGCTGCTGAAAGTAAATAGCGGTTTAGTATATTTAATATTACCTGAAACGATGATGAGACGAAGAAGATGTTGATGATAATGAGGAAGATGATAATGATTAGGGGCAGCGGAGGAAGACAACGTTGGACCTGACGAAGGCAATGGCGTTAAATATAATTTTGAATTTCGTAATGAAAAAGACGGCAATGACAAAGATATTAAGCAATCATAATGTTAGTAACGATGACATGAAAGAAGGTATCGATGATAACGGTATCGCAGTGCTGTGTGTGATCCAAAACATTACATATTCAAAATATACGTGTTTACAAAGAGAAACAGCTTTTGTGCAAAACAGATATTATATACCTAAATAATGAAAATTTCAAAAGTATTGCACAAACTAATTTATGAATTGAAGCTACCATTGGTTTCAGGTTATAAAAAAGTAGGAAAATATACAGGTGTCGAAATAATTTTTCAGCTGATCATATGGAGAAAGAACCTCGCCTTCATTTTGAAAAACAGTCTCGCATCCTTCGTGGGATTTCTCGGAAATTCGCGTAGATAAAACAATGAATTAATGAGTCAAGTGCCGTTACTCTTGATTGGCATCTTCTGGTTGTTTATCTCTCTTAGATTTGTCTTTTGGGTACATGTTTTAGTGGTTAATTTGTTTGCATTATTTTACATTAAATGCGGCGACCGTGCAGGATTGTTTGCATGCCGGGAAAATGCTTGAGCGGCATTTCGCCTGTGATTACGTTCTGAGTTCAAATGCTGAAGAGGTTCACTTTGCTTTTCATCCTTTTGGGATGGATAAATTAAGTACCAGTGAAACACTAAGGTCGATGTAATCGACTGGTCCCCTCCTACCAAATTTCAGGCCGTGTGCCTTTAGTAGAAAGGATTGTTTTACACTATTTGTCTTTGTTCTCGACATGGTGCTCTACTCGTACGTTCTGGTAGTTCGTTATTGCGGCATGTTTCTTCCTTTGTGAAGTTTGTGTACTATGTGTGTTCACGTTTAGGAAACGACGTATCCTCATAGTGTGACCCTCACATTTGAGGGTGCTTCTTGAGTGCAAAATATTGTTTATACTCAAATATTATTATTTTATCTACGCGTATTTACGAGAAATCCTGTGAACGAATCGTGACTTTTTTCGAAACTAGAAGCGATCATCTTTCTCCATGTGATCGGCTTGAAAAATTCTTAAGTCATTTGTATATTTTCCTACTTTTCTTAACATAAAAACCAAAGCGGTTTTGAGCACTCATTCCATCGTTCAATATTTACATATATATATATATATATTTCACTTGTTTTAATCATCTTGACTGCAGCAAGACTGTATGACCGCCTTACAAGTTTATAACTTAGGAAATCTACTCCATCATGTGTTCATTGGTCTTTTGCCGAAGAGCTATATTACGGGAACATAAACACATCAGCTTCGGTTGTAAGTTATGACGAGGGAGGGAAACACGGACACACCTTCATATAAATATAAACACATATTTATACGACGGGCTTCTTTCAGTTACCGTCTACAAAATCCACTCTAAGGCTTTGGTCGGTCCGATATTATAGTAGAATTTTGAACTAGGAATCATGAGATTGGAAAGCTAGCTTCTTATCACACAGAAACGCCTGTGCTACACACACAAACATACGCACACACGCCCATATACCAGTATAAAATATCACCTGGGGAATAACCTCATCATGTTCATTTCACAACTGCCATTCAGTGGTCGGCTACAACATGCCAGTATAGAGCTGGGTTATTTATTTTACTGGATATATAAGTGGAACTCTCTCAATGTAGGTAGAATGTGATTAAGAGTTTATAAAATATGGAGTGAACAGGATTTCACCACAATCACAACATAAAACAACCAAACTACTGTACAGCTTGTTAATATACGTCATGAGCTAATGAACGGATTCCTATAGTCTATATCCTGATATATTAGTGTTAGACATCTTCATAGGAAAGGTACAAACTTAAAATTTTAAAAATAACAACAGACAGTATTTACTTTTGATGTATTTTTTATACTTAAGATTTTTTCCACTATTCTTCAAATTTTTTTTAGAACATTTATAAATAGAAAGTCTTACAGCTGTTTTGGGGATATTTACTATATTCCTTCATCGGAGATGGCGTGAGATGATAGGTAAGCAATAGTTATATATATATATATATATATATATATATAATCATATCGAAAGGAAATGGAAATTAATAAAAATTTTCACTTCCAGTGGCCTAGCGTATAGCAATTTAGTCCAAAGCCTATGAATTACTCATAAGATACAGTGTATATGTAAACACATAAGAGGAATCCACTTATGGGATTCCTTACGCTAGAAACAACAGTAAGGTTCTAGAACCACAAAAATAGGGATAGGTTCCCGAAAGGAACGAAATGAAAAAAAAAAACATTTGCCATCTAGATGTAAAACTTTGTAAGTCTTGGAATATGTGTAATGGCGAATAAATAATATCAAAATTATGTTCCAATCACCTGAGGATATATTAGTACATATCTAAAAGAAGAAACTACTGTATTTCGCCATACACTTATTCATGGCGTCCAGATAAAGTGAAAGCTAGTATTTTCAATGAATACCAGATAATGGAATATGGTTGCATCAATTTTAGCTGAGGTAACATACTACTGGTAGATTCAGATGGCATTTTCGCCACAGTTCAAAAGTGGGCAACAAAAAGCAAAGCATATAGGCAAGACATGTCTCAGAAATTATCTAAGAATTTACTTGACATTAGATGAGAGTTTCAACTAAATGACATTAGATGAGAGTTTCAACTAAATAAATATGTGGTATTATATAGAAAACATTGAGCAAACTATATTATTTAAAATCAAAATATAATGCGTGATGAAAGTTTTGGACAGCTGTATAAACAACATCATGTATAAAGTGAGGGAAAGTTTATCGCACCATTGAGTGTGTACATCTGACGTTCAATACATTCATCATACATGTACAAACATGCGCGCATACAAACACAGGCACACACATAAACACACACATATACCATTGCATACGCTTACACAAACGTACGGACAGCTGCATATTATGTATACATACTTAACACAGAATGGTTGTCGGTTATACAGAAACCGTAAATAATGTGAGAATCGGTAATAATACTGCCGAAATCTCCTAAACACTGAAACATTGGTACCTTACAGAGCTTGATTTAACGTACGTATTTAATTTCGAAAGAGAATACATGCCAGGTTATCTGAATATATGCTGCAGTTGTTGATATTAATGTTGGTTGCCTGAAGTAATTTATGCTTGACATATATGAGTAAGCAACATGCCAAGAAAATATGTCTGTGTGCAATTCGTAGTATCATTTTGGGCAATATATCTAAAACTAAGTAAAACAAACAAGAAAGTTCGTAGTAAAAGGAGAAATAGTAGAAAATAGTAGAAAAGGAAAATGTGATTTATAAAAATAAAAATAAAATCTAAGTTTCGCGAACGAGGAGGAAGATACAGCAACGACAACTCTTTGAGGGCATACAATGCCATAACAAACTCAAAACACCCATTCTCTCTCTCTCTCTCTCTCTCTCTCTCTCTCTCGTTCTCGCTGTCTCTCTCAAACACACACGCACTGACATACACTTATGTTTGTGTCTCTGTATATATATATATATATATATATATATATATATATATATATATATAAATCATTATAAATATACAGAGATTAGCAATTGAGTTGCTTCTCCAACATACTGAACATTTAGAAATAGCAGTCAAAGAACTACTGATTCCAAACTACAAACCATATTTATAATGATAAATAGTCTTACCGATAAAGGTTTTTTTTCATACTGAACTACTTGGCGGAATTGTTAATTATTAATTCTATTATTAATTGACGATTCTCTGCCCTTATTCTTGTATATATATATATATATATATATATATATATATATATATATATATATATATATATATATATATATATATATATATATATGGGAGAATATACAAACAATAACAACAGACGAGGACAGGTGGTGTAAATAACAAAAGTATATATTAGTATGACGCTCGGGAATACGGAAAGTCTTTGACGTTTCGAGCTACGCTCTTCAATAGAAAGAATACGGAGACAAGGAGAAAAAAACACGGAGAAAAAAAATTGAACTGTGGCGAAAATGCCATCTGAATCTACCAGTAGTATATTACCTCAGCTAAAATTGATGCAACCATATTCCATTATCTGGTATTCATTGAAAATACTAGCTTTCACTTTATCTGGACGCCATGAATAAGTGCATGGCGAAATACAGTAGTTTCTTCTTTTAGATATGTACTAATATATCCTCAGGTGATTGGAACATAATTTTGACATTATTTATTCGCCATTACACATATTCCAAGACTTACAAAGTTTTACATCTAGATGGTAAATGTTTTTTTTTTTCATTTCGTTCCTTTCGGGAACCTATCCCTAATTTTGTGGTTCTAGAACCTTACTGTTGTTTCTAGCGTAAGGAATCCCATAAGTGGATTCCTCTTATGTGTTTACATATACACTGTATGTGTGTGTGTGTGTGTGTGTGTGTGTGTGTGTGTGTGTGTGTGTGTGTGTGTGTGTGCGTGTGTGTGTGTGTGTGTGTGTGTGTATAAGAAGGCGCTTGACTCAGTAGTTAGAGCGTCGGATTCATAGTTATGAGGGAGGGAACTGGATTACCTGACCGGCTAGTGTATTATGTTTTTGACCAAGCCTACTTCACGTTGTTGCAGTTCATTCAGCTTTGGAAATGAGTTGCGAAGACACCGGCGCCAACATTTATCGGCTTTCCCTTTCCCGTTAGTGGCGTGAAGAAGGGAGGTTGGTATACCTGGGTGACTAATTGTTGTTTTTCCCATAAACAACCTTGTCCTCAGAGGGTAACTTTCACGTTGCAATCCCATGGCCAGTCATGCCAAGGTGGTCTTTACCTCGTATATATGCGTGTGTGTGTTCGTTTGTGCCTATCTGAGTATGGCTGTGTGCGTGTGTGTATATGCTTATGTGTGTGTGTGTGTGTGCGTTTGTGTAAATGTGTATGTGTATGTGTGTGTGGGTGTGGGTGTGTGGGTGTGTGTGTGTGTGTGTGTGTGTGTGTGTGTTTGATTGCCTGAAATAAAATAAATATACACTTTTAGTGTAATGAAGGAAATTATAGCCTTGGAAACCAAAATTATTCGTATGTTTCCGTGGGTTTTACTAACATGACCCTAGTCATATATTTACCAATTTATTTTTTTGATAACTTTTAAAATTTTTTATTAGAAAAAGTAGTTCCATAATAATCCAGTCTAAAAATGATGTAACAGCCCTTTCGAACTCTCTATGATTCTATTGCATTCCAGTAACACTTAACGTAGCGAGTTGGCATAATTTTTGGATGTCGGACAAAATGATTCACTCAGCTTTACATCCCCGTTTCAAATCCGCTGAGGTCAAGGTTAGCAATCATCTTCACGTGGTCGAAAAAAGAAGGGCCAGTAAAGAACAAGGGTTGATATGATTGACTTGTACTTCTTCCTTAATATCAGGTCTTGTCTTATTTTAGAAAGAATTACCAGTGATATTTATAAGGTGCTTAGCTGACAAGTCAATTGCCACGGAGAGAAGGATGGTGGATAGTGTTTCGTGCATCTGAGTTAAATTCAGCCGAGGTCGACATTGCTTTTCATGATTTCGGAGCCGATAGAATATGCATCTCTTGAGCACAATAGTCGGTGTAATCAACTAGTCCCCTACACCGACATTATTAGTCTATGTCGGAAGTTAGGAAGAATGTTAGTAAAATTGATAAGTCGGTGAGGTAGCAAGTCAACACTGGTGTAAACGTTGTTTAAGTAGAGATAAGCAAAACTCAGCTGCTTTGGCAAAGGAAAATATGTGAATTATACACACGACATGCGGTACCTCTCTGTGTAGAAGAATTATGAATTTTGTCTCTCTACAATATAACTATACTTTTTTTATAACATACCCTTTCGGAGCAAAAATTTTGCAAAACAAATTCTAAATAAAATGTTTGCAAGATTTAGCTAATCTAGCAGACAACTAAAGCAAACAGTATGTTATCTTTAGAAAGAAAACCAACTCGGTTATATTAGTTCGTAAAATATTAAATATCTTGCAAACTGTACACAAACACTCTCAGTTCATCAGTAAACTAACTAAAACTCAGAAGCATTAAAATGAAACATTAAGGTGAACTCTACTCTTAAATGTGAGAAACTATAAGAATTGTTTAACTACACAAGTTGTAAAGATATTCCTCTTTACGTTCCAGTTTGAATACTGAAATTTAATATACAGTAATATAGTAACCAGCAGTTCTTGACCAAACTAACTTGGATGAAACAAGAACATCAATTTACCTGTGAGTATCAGAGATAGCCAAACATTATTGATTCATATATCTCTACACTAATTCTTTAACACAGACACACAATTTGAAATACTAATACAGACTCACAGTACCTAACGATTATCACGTATAAGTGCAGAAAAAAACCCTCTTTAACATAAATGCCGAAAGTATGCAGAATAAAAATGATCTATAAAATAAACATCTGCTTCAAACTCAACAGGAATCCTTCTCTAAATTAGATGCAAATAAAAGAATAGCAGCACCAGCAGGAATAACTAACCTAGGAACAACTCTGATGTGTGGCGGGGAAGTACAGGTATACATACACCTGACAAATGAGAGAAGTAATGCAGATTAAGTGAAATTATTACGGGAGCTGAAGATGATAGAATCACAAATAACAATTAACAGTACCACACCTCAAATGTTCCCTCGTTTACTTGCATTTTGTTCTTGTCTGCCCATTGCTTTACTTTGTAAATCAGACTCCCGTCTTATTCATGGATAATTTTATGGAACTTAGAGTCATCAGGAATATTTTCACTTTCCTGTGTTTTATGACGCTGGAAAGGTCGTTTATGTAAACTCTAAAGAGAAACGGAGCCACGACAGTTCCCCGAGGAACACCACTCTTTACTTTGCTGGGCTTCAGGGGATTTCACCGATCACAACCTATTCTGTTCTGTTCCACGGATTCCAACACTTGATAATTTTGACAGTAGGATATTATGGTCGAATCTGTCTAACATTTTACTGAAGTCAAGATATATGACAACAGAGTTCGACCCAGATTCCGAGGCTTTAAGAATATCATCGATCGGATGTAAGAGTCGTGTTAGTCAGTCCCTGTCCCAGCAAACGCAATGCTGTCTTGAATTTGGAAAATTGCTTCTCTCCAAAAGCCAGCTATCCTTGATCTCACCATCCTTTCAAACACTTTATTGATATGGGAGTTGAGTGAGACTGGACGATAGTTGACTGCGAGGGATCTGTTTCGTCCTTTGGGAATCGAATTCCTTCACATCCCTTACCTTAATATCAGTGGGAAAACAAAAGACAGAGCAGTATTGTTTCTATAGTACTTCTGCTATTTCTTTCGCATCATGCTGAAAATTTCCGTCATCATCGATCAAAGGCCAACGTGTGAGACAGCGGTCCTACGCTGATTTGCGTATGAAGCGAACACTTTTGGTCTCAGTTTTTGATTAACCGGTGTTCCTCGGCAGCTCTTTAATTTCCAATGCAGGTTTTCGTGTTGATCTGCAGATAATTTTGTTCCTACTCCTGTTGAATCTGTATATACTACGTGGGAATACTTTAATTGGGTGACTTTTTAATTAAGTGCTTTGATACTTTGATACTCCTGATGAGTATTGTTTTCTCTCAGGGAGCCTGTTTCTATCTGTGCTACTGGATTTCGTCTGAACGTGTTTTGAGCATATATAGGTGACAATGTCGTCAAATAACCTATGTATATATATATATATCTAACTATTTCGTGTGTCAAATAGCTATCTATATATATATATATATATATATATATATATATATATATATATATATATATATATATATATATATATATGAATGAATATACAAACACGAACACAAGTATAAGCGTGAATATGTAGATCATACATGTATGTATGATGTACATATGCATGCATTTTTTCTTCATTTCCATGTATATGCGCTTACATACCGATATTATCCTGATCCACCGCTTTTGCAGCATCATTAGTTAAAAGGTTTCCATAACGCGATGATAAATGATGTAGCCATGTTAATACAGTTGAATTTTTATATTGACTCACCTGTTGCTATTGCTATCTCTATGTCAAGACGTCCTTCTCTGAAACCATAATATTATTTGTCAGAGATCTTAGAGTTCAGGAATTCTACTCCATCATTAATTTATTCTCAAGTTGCCTACACATACATGAAATGTAAATATTACAGGATTAAATAATTCGTAATTTTTATTAATCAAATAACTTTTAATTGATTATATTTGCAAGCATGAACGGCATGATAAAACACACACGTTCATTTGCAAACATGTAATGTGTGTATGCCTGTATAAATAAATAAATATACATATCATGTTTATATATATATATATATATATATATATATATATATATATATATATATATATATATATATATATATATATATATATATATACATATATATATATATATATACATACATATACACATACATACACAGCATACATATGCATATAAGTGCATGCGTCTTCTTGTGTACAGTTTCATTTTCATATACATGTATGTGTACAAACGCGATGTTTTGCTTGTGTGTAAAACAGAATACATTAATAGGCGTGTATGTGTGTGCGCGCGCGTGTGCTTCTCAATACGCAGAATGTTCACAAATATCTCTGCTTGATATCTATTGTATCCGAACTTTTTTTCTGATTGATGCAAGGTAAATAACAAATTCGAAAATAAGGCAAATTGACAAAGCATTTCAAATTAACAACTAATGTTTGTATAAGATAGCACTGTATAAAGACCGGACAGCTGCACGTAAAGGAGGTATACATAACTTCATACTCATACGCAAATGAGAATTAATAGACTTTGAGAATTAATGGATTTGAAATTGTTCAGTGAAATATCGATTCCTTCATGATTGATCGCATATGTGGCATAATGTTACTTTTTTGTAAATGTCTTATAATTTCTATTTACGTTAAATTTATCATCCCATAATGAAAGGCTCATTTGGTTTCGTAATAAGTGTTTCCTGCGCATTCAATAAGCTAAATTTTTAAACGGCGAATAAAACCTATCACCTCGTTCTACCGCATGAATTGTGATATTCCGAGCTTGTTTCAGTAGATATCTGTATGTAGTGCTTGTGTTGAAGATTTGAAGTCGGTCCCACGTTTCCATGTATGAAAATAATTTTTAAAAAATCAGAATGAATCTGTCAAAGATTGCCTGGAGGAAAATTTAAGTACGTATTTATTTATTTATTTATCTCCGATTATATGCTCTTTTTACAATCGTTAGATAATGATATCTCAAAGCGCCTCATTGCTGCGTCAGAGGAAGGGGATGAAATGTGTCTCCATGTACGAATTTTATATTAAGGTCTATAGAAGGATGTGTGTCTTCAATAAAATGTTAGTTTTTTTTTCATGCCCAGTGGCGTTGCCATTTCTTGTTATTACTACAGCTTCTCCGTCTTTTGTGGCTGTAGCCTTTGTCACAGTTCTTGTTACACTTTTGATATTGTGTCAGATTAATGACAGTTATAATTTGTTAATGCTAGAGCCGTTGCCCGTGATGCATTTCAAATGCATTTCGTGCCACTGCTGTTGCCTTCTGTGAGTCCTTGGTTTCACCTGTATCGTCTTCTGAGATGTTTGTGTGCTTGTTTGGGTTACAGAAGCATATTTCTTCCTTCATGTGAAACATATTGTGAGAAGAATGCTCTCTGATACGTGGCTGTACTAATCGTTTGTTACTTAGACAATTTCCAAAATTACGAGGACCTATGTACAGATTCGAAGTTGTATTAGATAAATACTCTCGTCCAGGGTTTCATGTTATATATCTCATTTCAATCACTACCAACTTTTCTCTGTCATTTGATACACTAGCATATCTCTCTAAACATGCATAGCTCCCATCTACTCTTCGCTATATTATTGTGGCACACCTTCCTCAATTACATTCAGCAATCTATGACCATTTATATAGTATGAGTATATATTTCTTTCTGTTTGCCACAGTTAAAAGCCCCATTTTCAAAGCGTTTTTGTGACGTCTTATTTATTTTGTGTTCTATTATTCTCTAGAACTGCCTTTTCAAATATATTTTCTATAAGGAAAATATCTACTTTCAGCGTCTTACCGCAACAAACAACTTCCGAGGATGGTAAGTACTCAAAATTGTGAAATATATACTCAGCTTTCTTTTCATCATCCCTGCTTAGCATGCCACTAAATATACTTCCTATGTGACACAGCATACTGTACGAAATTATAAGATATGTTCGGTATTTAGAGATACGAAGGACAGCTCTTAGTTTTCTATGAACGATGTATTCTACGCCTCTAACTGACGAAACGTAACCATGTAGTAACTAATGTGTTAATTCAGTTAGAACGCTGAAATTTGTTTCCACACACCTGGTTAATAAGAAGAATTTCTCGTCCGAGATATAAGGGTATAAATCTACACGAGCGTATTAGATATAAATGTACAAAAGTTTTAATATAACCACCACAGGTAATTTGTCATTAATTCACATTTAGCGAGATATTATGTTTATGAGTGTGTGCGAAATCATGTGCCGATAAAATGCGATGAACTCTCGATATATTTCCATGTAGTGCTGCATATGTTTAATATAAACCAATTATGAATGTGTATTTTGTCTCCATGACCTGCGCAGTAATCAGGGTCTTTGCACTAAGATCTATAACCGGGTTTATGTGATATATATGGTATTCCTGTGATTGAATGCGTCCCGAATATGATTAATGTTTATGAGTTCATTTCACTTTTGATGGCTTTCGGCGTTATATTAAATAGTACCGGATTATCTGCGGCAAACTACTTTCGTCAGTCTCCAGATCGTATGACGGTGTCATTTTATGTAAGGGGCATGTGGCGGGGATATTAATCATAATTTATTTTAAGATCAACGTTAATATAATCAGGGTATCGCTACTAGAATTAATGTAGACACTCACATACAGGCACACGGTCACTCTGTCACTCACACACATATATGTATAAGTAATTATGTAAGTTTGTAGATGTAAATATGTGTTTTATGCAATAAAAGAAGATTTAAATAGTAAATACGAACCCATATAACATACCTAAAGTAAATACAACGACTGTAACAAATTTATTGCGGTATTCGACCAGAGGTAACGTGCATTATGTATGCACAGATTTTAAAATATCTACGGGCTTAGCTGGAAATTGTCCCAGCAACGTCTACCGAGATCACCTGATGCAATGCTGGCTAGTTGCCTGAATGCATATGTATATATAAGAACAGACACAATCTTATACACACAGTCACACACACACACATGCATATATGCAGCATATATATATATATATATATATATATATATATATATATATATATATAAACTTTTGAGTGTAGAAGTAAGAAAAACGAGGAGAGAGCCATGCATTGACGTCTCACATTCGAACATAGATAAATAGTAAAACAAGAACAGTGTAAAAGTGCAGGTATTTCCTTTTATGTTCTAGAACTGCTCAAAACCATTTCCAAGACGGTTATTTCAACGCATCTCACTCAACTGCAGTAACTTTTGAAGATAAAAGTTATTTGTGTCTGTACCTCCTTTAGATTGCTAGGGAAGCTTCACGGAAAAATATCAGCAACAGCAGCATAAGGTCTCTGTTGTTGATTTCTTTAGATGTTCTGAAGATTTTACTATAAATTTTCTAAGAGATGGTATTCTATCGTGTCCCTAAATTAATAAGCCGAACTACATTTTTTGAGGCTATAAAGAAATTTGCGACCGTTTTCTTCGGTCAATAAAAAAACAATTCAAACATGCTTTGAAAATTGTTTTAAATGCGTAAATAATGAAGGAAGGTAACCTGCAGTTATTTTCGGATTAAGATTATTACCACAAGTATTGTACATCAATACGCAGGTTTTTCCACAACAAACATAGAATACCCGAAGAAAAATAAATAAATAAATAAATAAATAATTGCTTACCTATCCCAATATTGAATATTATTTCTTCTGAAATCTCAAGAAACATGTGATACGCTTAACTGTTTTAAATGTTCAAACAATTTTATAGCGACAAAGAGGCTGTGGATCTTGATTTTCTTTCTTTTCTTTCTCCTCGTTTCCTTTATTGCATCAAATTTCTTCGTGCTTTTCTTCTCGTTTACCTTTCATGTTTTCCTATCTCCCAGCGTTCTAATATACAAATAGCTCTAGTGGCATGATACTGAAAGATTGCTTGGAGAAACAGCATATTATGTAAACCTACCAAATTATTCTATCTCTATTATAGAGATTCTATATCATATACCTATTAGTATCTCATTTTTATATTGTGTTATATTAATGATACTATCTCTCAGTGGATAGAGTGCATTTTGTTGATCCTACCTCTAACAGAAGAGTAAACTGCGGTTCCGGGCTCAGTCCCACTGTGTGGCATTATACAAAAGTGTCTTCTCCTATAGCCTAGGGATGACCAAAGATGTGCATGTGGATACGGCAGACGGAAACTGGAAGAAGCCAATGGTATATATATATATATATATATATACATATGTGCATGTGTGTGGTTGTATGTGTGTGAGTGTGTGTATCTTTGTGCCTGCGGTGTCCCCCCTACTATCGCTTGACTCCCCGGGAGGATGTGTTTACGTCGGCGTTAACTAGTGGTTGGACAAAATGAAGAGATAAAACAAGTACCAGACTTAATAAAAAGAGCACTCGAGTATAAATCCTTCAAGACGGTGCCCCGGCATGATTGAAGCAAGTAAAAAATTAAAAAGCACACACACACACACACACATACACACACACACATACGCACATACACACGAACATACGCATACACACACAGAGATATATAAAAGGAAATTAAAAACAAATATATCATCTGATATATTCGAGAATATACTGAGATTTTATGTTACAGATACGATAGGAATAGATACAAAATAAAATAATTACAACTAATTTAAATTACAATGACATGAATTCCTTCAGTTCCGTTTGGACATTTTTACTAAGTCTAGACGCTGAATTAAAAGCAGAAGGGTGACGAATTCTAGCATATTTAACATATGTATACTTGTATTAATGTTCACACCATTTGTACTTCCATTATTTCAATCCATTTTTAATATTTTACACAGGTGTTGACTTGGTATTTTTCGAAATGTCACATGGATGCTGAACACTGATTTTGTAAGTAATTATTTGATCCATGAAGCATTATTAAAGGAAATGATGCTAATGCTATCTCGTATCTCGTACAACTGTTATGTTTCGAATATAATTGCTTTTACTTGGTTGATTGTTATACATCAATAATAAAAATGCCGCTTGCGGAATTTATCTTTATGACATCCTAATATTAAACGATTTTTATACCTTTCATACTCGTTTCATATCCGGTTTTAGGGTTTTTAGTTCCCTAAACATAAATTATATTTGCATCCTTTTTCTACAAGAACGAAATAGTAAATTTTTATGTTACCTTTCACCGTTTATTACCTTCGCCTTTGCAAAGGCGGAGGTATTGTTATCAGTCGCGTTTTTCTGTGTGCTTGCTTGTTTGACCGAGGTCAAGATATCCCAAGAACCATTGGATGGATTTGGATGAGACTTTCAGGGGTGTTTGGCCTCGTGACTGACACGGACTGATTAGATTATGGGATCGATCCGGTACCGGTCAAGGTTTCTGAATCATTTGTTATATCTACTTTACATGATTACCATCTTACATTAACTTTCAAGTCTTTATCAATTATCTCCATTTAGACTGTAGCTATCTTCAAATGTGAATTTGTTAACGTTGCCTTCTATTAGATAAGGATAAAATATTTATTACTCTTAATAAATTTTCTACAGCCATTTTCACATTCCCGTTGTCAAGATGTGGTAGACAGCTTTGAAACACAAACACGTCGATATGTTTATATATACATATACAGTGCGACTTTTTACAATGTTCGTCCCCTAAATCTATTAAGAAGGGTTTAATCGACTCGGCATCATAATAGAAGTCACATGCGTGAAGCGGCACACAGTGGAATCATGTGGTTGGGAAACTAAATTCTTGACATATAGCTAACTTGCTACGAGCTTTCAAAAGTTTATGATAGAAAATAGATACTATATCAACAGAAATGTGCGGTGATATCATCAATTTTGTAGATTCCTAAAGGCATGAAAACTTGACTTTTCTAATGTCAGTGTGTAGTCAATAATTTAATTAACGCTATGGAGTTGTTACCATATGTTATGAAATTGAATCAATACAGTCGATATATTATCTTTAGCACTTAATTGGAATATACATCGTAGGATATATTTATTGAGAAATTTAAAGAATCTCAGAATAACATTGGTTGAATGCATTAATCTTTCGACAATATTAAAATTGTATCTTCAAAGTTAATTTATTTTATAAAATTTCGGTTGGAACTTTCAGTAGATATTTTAAACTGAAAACATCGGTTCCGTTTTCACTGTAGATTTTAGCTCATCTCTAGTTCATTTGAAGAATGTTGATAATAATTTTAAAAGCCCATAATTTGGTTCGAAAATAATATTCAGCTATGATTATTAAATGTAATTTCGTGTGACTAAATTTCACAATATATCTTGAAATGCTCATTACTACAATGAATAACTGGAAGATCATATAATGAAATAAAGAAATATAACATGGAAACTTCATAGACTTTCTTTTCAAATATTCTTTTGGGCTTCATTGCACCCAACGAACAGGTTGGCATAGTTGGGTCCCATTTTCATTCCCATGGTCGCTCCTGGGTCTTTTGATAAAACTCACCCGCGAACGAGAAGCAGTTGAGGGAGAGGAAAGTTCGGACAGATGAAGAGGTTTGAAGGTGTCCGGTTGAGGGACAAGCCGGTTGAGGGAAATTGTAATGTCAAAGGTGAACAGAAGTTCAGAGTAGTCAGAATAGAAGAAGTAAAACATAAATATGAGAGCATAACTTGTGTCGTGGATGTCTGAGGGGATGACAGAGACTAGCGGGACAATGTATATATGTATACACACGCATACATAAATGCATACGCATACATATACAGGCGCGGGCGTCGCTGTGCGGTAAGAAGCCTGCTTCCCAATCATATGTTCCTAAATGCAGGCCCCACATTGTGTAACCTTGGGCAAGCGTTTCCTGTAGTAGCCTTCAGCCTACCAAAGTCTTATATGTGGATTTGGTAGACAAAGTGGAAGCCCATCGTGTGTGTATATATATATATATATATATATATATATATATATATATATATATATATATATATATATATATATATATATGTGTGTGTGTGTGTGTGTGTGTGTGTGTGTGTGTGTGTGTCTCTGTGTGTGTATGTGTATGTGCGTGTGTGTGTGTGTGTGTATGCTTGTTTGTGCGAATGCGTGTGTATGTGAGTGTGTGGGTGTGCGTGCCAGGTTTTAAAAGATACTCTTCCAGTACTGCTCCACTACTGTCCCAGCACGGCTGCAGTCAAATGACTGAAGTAGGTAAAAGATTAAAAGTGTGTGTGTATATATATATATATATATATATATATATACACACTTTTAATCCTTTACTATACCACAAATATAAATCTTGTTAATCGTGGTAAAATTATTTGTATAGAATACCAAAAGGAAAACAATAATCGATGAGGAGATCCCAGTACATCAATGTATCAAATGCACTAGGTCTCAGATATAAAAATTAAAATTTAATCCTAATAAAATGACAAATGCTATACACCTTCAGTTCAAAAGCAACATAATCTCTTGAGTATGAAATAAGTAAATATGTGAATTGATGGAACGGAAATATTTTAGTCACATAGCCCGCACCATTTTGTGTGTGCGTGTCTGTGTATGCCTGTGTGTGTATGCCCGTGTATTTCTCTATACATGGGTGTGTTCATGTTTGTGTGTATTTATTTTGAGTGTATGCACTTACGTAAATCAGTTTTAAGTGTGCATGCAGGAGTACGTATAACAGATCGTGGATTATTTGTATTCATAACAAAATTCTTTTAGCTGTTTCTGCCATATAATTCTAAAAAGAAGCAGTCTGCGTTAAAGCTTGTGGATTATTTACTCTGTGCTTTCTTAAATGGACACATAGAACTGCTTTGCTTCGTGCCACAAAACAACAATGACGGGCAAGGTTTTCATATAGAGGAGCAGTTTTTTTACCAGTGTACCTTCATGGTTTTACGAAGATGATCCTGGTGCTGGAGTCGACTTTACTGAAATTTGTAAGTTAGACTGACACCAGGTCCTGCTTTCTGATGTTTTGTTGTCTTTTTTGTTTCTCTTTGAAGTGCAAGAGCGGCCTTCCAACTAACTGACCTTCCTTTTGGGAATTGCTCAAACAGATGTTGCTTCAGAATTCTCACATCATTCTTACGTGAGTGGCGACCTGACTTTCTAAACTGTATTTTCATGAGGATACTTTTAACACCTCATATGTTGCATTTTGTAAATACCTCACTGTTACGAATATGATCGTTCGGTTTTATGTTGGAGATAGCACACAGGCATCGCTTATAAATAGCATCAAGCTCATTGATGTGCTTTTGCTACAAAGTCCAATATTTTGCTCCATAAGGCAATGATATCAAGACCACCGTTTAACATACATTAACGTATATACATACATATATACAGATATATATATGCATATATATGTATATATATATGTTTGTATATATATGTGTGTATGGATGTATGCACGTGTCTATATGTACACACACATATATACATATATACATTCATACATATGCATACATATGCATACATATATATATATATATATATGCATATACATCTATACATATACCCACGCACACGCACGTACATACATGCCCATATGTGTGTATGTTATTATGTATGTATTTGGCATAGTAGCATGTATAGGTCGTTGGAGCAGAGGTGTCATTAAATAATATAACTCGAACTATAAGATTAGCCGATTTGTCATCAGGATACAACATTTTGCTTCTACATTGTGCTGTCTACACACTTGGGTATTGTCAGTACTGTATCTAATAGAATCAATTAGAGAGAATCGTTCTGTTCTATGGAGTTTTTATAACCTCCATTAGTATTTCAGTTATAAATATTCTTTGAACATCAATAAAAGCGAAAATCAAACTTTCCTGTCTATACTGGTTAAATATTTATGATTATCAGTTAGAGTTGACAGCAATTGTGGAAATTACCACAGTAATAAATATTAAGTGTGATGAATTAACTGTTAGAAAATGATATGAACGTAAAAAGAAATTAAAATTGAATCGAATTTTTGCATTATAGTTCTTTATATGACTGCAAACATTTAGCAATATATTATATATAAATTTGAATGATAATGCAAATGATAAAAGTTATTTTAAGGTATATATCATGAAATGTTGTGGGTGCATGACTTGGTATTTTGATGTGTCGCAGAGAATCTATAAATATTTGAGGACCGAGTACATCAAAATAACAGTTGATATGATTGAATATGTTTGAGAATATTTTTTTCAGTTTTATAGGTATGTGGTATGGAAATATACGACAGTGATAAAGCGACTGATGCCATACAAGTACTGACCTACATTTGGAAACTGTGAAACCGAATACTATTCTCTAATCGCGTGTCTTGTCATTGCTTTCAGTTTCTACTTGCGTATGTGTGTATGTTTATGTAGCACTATCTCTGTGTGCTATTAAGAGTAGCAATTCAGATGCATTTAGATATCAGGACGCACAGTAGTAGTAGTAGTAGTAGTAGTAGTAGTAGTAGTAGTAGTAGTAGTAGTAGTAGTAGTAGTAGTAGTAGTAGTAGTAGTAGTAGTAAAAATAATAATGTTAATAATATTAATAAGAATAATGATTGTGAAAATAACAACAACCGCAATAATAATAATAATAATAATAATAACAATAATAATAATAATGATGATGATGATGATGATAACAACAGCAACAACAACAACAACAACAACAAAAATAACATTGGTACGACCACAAGCCGGAAAGTGTTGTCGAAAATAGAAATGCAAAGATCGTGTGGGATGTTATGATTCAATGCGACCATGAGACTGAGAATAGGAAGCCGGACATGGTCTTAATTGAGAAAGAAATCAAACTATGCTGGATAATGGACATAGCATGCCAAGCTGACAATAAGGTGTGCGATAAGGAAGAACGAAAAGTCGAGAGATATGACAGGTTAGCTTGGGAAGTCAAGCAGTTGAGGTCGTTGAAAAAGGTAGCAGTAGTACCAATTATTTTCAGAGCCCTGGGAACAGTGAGCAAACATCTCGAGATGTTCGTTGAACAAATAGGAGCTGCAATGAGGGTGGAGCACATGTAGAAAACAGCACTGCTTGGAACCTCTCCAATACCCCGGAAGGTGCTGAAGAAATAAGAGGCGTTACCTTTGTTTACTGGTAGAGAACAGCTGACACTATGGTACACCTCCAGCGTTAGAAGCTGTGCAAAGGCAACAAAAACAACAACAACAACAACAACAATAATAATAATAATAATAATAATAATAATAATAATAATAATAATAATAATAATAATAAAAATAATAATAATAATAAGATGTGACAATAATACTGCCAACACACTGCAGCGGCTGGACGTGTTCTTCGCTGCTCTGACCATTCAGCAGCCGAAGACACAAAAACACTAATATAACCCAGCAGGACAACGACAAAATGACTCACAAAGAATGGAATATCTACAATATCCGGCGAGTATCTTAAATCTCCCTCAAAATGTGTGAGGAAACTTACATATCCAAACCTTTCGAACGCACAAACGATCAGCTTTACAAAAAACTTTAATATTTACAACTTCTGTGAATACGTACCCCTTCCTTTCTCACTGCGTATTCGAAAATGTAAACATTCTTTTCATTGCAAAAACACTACTATATTCTCCAAGAGGTCAGACAAACGAACATCACAAGAAAAATTTAAAACTTTAATATATTGAATTTTTTTGTGAAACGTTTATCTTTCTATTCTCCCGGACTAATCAGATATGTAAAAATACCTATTATTTCAACAACACGACTGAATTTACAAATTCAAAAATTCAACGACGTGAATATCAATATCAATATCTATATATATTCATTTCAAATACAGAGATGCCTATAATAGAACATCTAACCCACCGGAAAGAGCAGCCAAAAACTCTATACCGCAATTAGAGATATTTTCAAAAGGGAATGAAAAATAAAAACACCTCTGTATTTTAAATGAATAATATATAGTCTATTTGACTAAGTTTTCTTCTCGCTAGACCACTGGTAGTAAATAAAATTTCTAAATTTTTTTTCCTACCCTGTGATTTATTAATAATGATAAAATGTTTTTGGGCTAATTTCTGAAAGAAAATGGGCATCTTTTTTTTTTTTGTATTTGCTGCCGATAACGTAAACTGCACATGCGCGGTAAATTTTGAAAAATTAAGCATATAAGCACAAGTCATGTTTTGTATGTAGTGCTTCGTGTTTATATGTTAATCTAAGTTGTTTGCCTGATGATAGCTGACCTTGCAAAGTATTTTATTTTGCTACAATAGCTTGAAACCATGGTTCAGAAAATAAATTGGTAAATGTTTCTATTTGTCATTCCCTTTCGAAATTATCCCTAATTGTGGTATAAAGTTTTTGGCTGCTCTTTCTCTGCGGGTTAGATGTCCTATTATAGGTCATATATATATACATATATATATATATATATATATATATATATATATATATATATATATATATATATGTGTGACCTGTGGTCAGCTTTCTTTTCACTCCAGCCGCTGTGAAGGCAAGACGAACTACTAGCGTTCTCCCTCAGATTTGCGTTTGGCCGTACGGCTTTTGAATGTTGTTTTCACTGTCCATTTTTTCCTGTCTTGGTTTGTGTTTGCCACCTTGGAATCCTCTGTGTAGTTGGTTGATCCACTACTCAGGAAGAGACTATTCTAGAGTACGTCCTGTCTGGTCTTCGAAACGTCTGGATAGAATAGAGACAGCTGATGAAGGGATATTCCAAGGGGCTTTCCGTTTTCCTATGTGTTCGTTCCGTTGTCTGTAGTTTATTGTTCTAACGTCCTGTACCCTGATATGCATGTATATACACATGTAGATGTAAGTATGTACATATATGTGTGTATACATGTATATATATTCTTTGTATTATATATATATATATATATATATATATATATATATATATATATATATATATATATATATATATATATATATATATATATATTTAAAGAAGGACAAAATGGTGAAACCGTATGGCATCTTACCAGCCAATGTACGCCACTAGCCCAGAAGGAATATAAGACACGCCACGACAATATAGCATAAGTGCTTAGGCTCACCTTAATAGCAAAGAAAAAGTGCATAAATATTTGGTCACTTGGTGGAAGCAGAAACTTCTGCATGGCAAATGTGTGGCCCGTATGAAGCAAGCTGATATTAACTAGTAGCACACCAATCAGGTGATACGAAACTCAGCACTAAAGATGCAGTGCTTAGGTTTCACTTTAGCTGCTGAAGATCAAAGCTTTTTAACCTGGAACTCGCAAGCCAATGTAATAAAAACATATCAAGACATGATAGAGTTGGTAAATACACACAGATATGCAGACCAGACACACATGGACGCACACATACACATACACACTACACACAGAGATAATATATAAGAAATCAAAAGCTTAATCTGGAAAGTACCACAGTTCAAAATATAAAGAAATCCCCATGCTTTCAAATTAAGTTTTTGTATACCAGCTATGTAATTTCTAATTTAAAAGCAATGACAGCATGCAAGGTTTACTAGAACATAAATTCCAAAGCAGTCCTCCTGACATTTTCCAATTCCATTCTACCATCAATCGGGATATCTATAAATTACTGTTGATCCTAGTAGCACTTACACAAAATATTCAAGTACCACCCTCAACTTAGAGTACTTGAAAGATAAGTTCAACGCTATGTTCTTAAATTTTACCAATTCACTAAATGAAACTTATGTTCAGACAGATATTTCCTCACACACTTATACACAAATACACTAACACATTGTAGGAACACCCTCATCTATAACACCTCCCGAACACTGAAACACAAATCAGAGATATCAATCATACGAGAAACATACAGACACCCACAAGGTGGACACACAAATAGAAGAAAAACAATCATAAAGACACTCACTGTTTTCACACAGACACTATTATTTTCTAAACAAAAAAATAGACAGATAAAAATAGTTCTAGCTAACACCGTATAGACACAAAAAACATTGCGATGAGAAATTTCCAAACCTGTTGGCTATGAAAATCAAAAGTTACCAACAGCTTTAACAAGTTATCGATAGCATTTATAAAAGACGACAGAGAATCAATAGCTGCTGTGAATGTTACATAGTAACCGTTAAAAATGCTATGTACGCCGCTTGATTTCCTCGGATTTCTTCTTGACAGTATGTTGCTTGCTATCAACGACGAAAACCCCATACATAAATAAACATTACTCGAGCTCATATAACAAATAAATACATAGAAACAATCGAATAAAATTTATGTTACGCACAGGGGGGCGCCAACTCAAGCACGATTCGAAACCATTTTATAAGACATGTGCATACGCCCAATCCTCAGCCACACACGCAAACCCGATCAGACACAATGTTCCTAACCAAACACTTTAACGTTCTCTCTTTTCATTTTACGCCCTAAAATCGTAGACTTCTTTGTAACATTTGCAGTTTACTCACATGGGATGAAAATATTCAGCGTATGATATTCCCTTAGTTACTTATGATTTTTGCTCGTTTCTTTTCTTTTATGTTTGGCATTATTCATATAGATGCCTGTGTACAAGTACACACATATGCACACAAATATTGTGCTACCGATTATTACAGTTCGATGATTGTTATTATTATCATTATTATTATTATTATTATTATTATTATTATTATTATTATTATTATTATTATTATTATTATTATTATTATTATTATTATTATTCAGTAGTTTTATTTTTATAACGTGCTTTCACTGCACTACCGAGCACAGCTCTGTGTGCCTTGGGTATGTGCTGTGGTTTGCTGTGATGCTCTTATGATTACTGTTTTGCAAGTGTTTTGCGTAGGATGTGTTCAATTTTCTGTATGTTATGTATATTTGTTAGTCCTGGTGTTTTTGTTATGTATGTGTTTGAATATTTTTTATCATACCTAATGCGCCTACTATGATAAGAATTGTTTCTGTTTTTAGATTTCACATTCGAGTTACCTCTATTTCCAGATCTTTGTATTTTGAAAGTTTCTCCATTTCTTTATTATTATTATTATTATTATTATTATTATTATTATTATTATTATTATTATTATTATTATTATTATTATCATTTTCTTTCTTTTTAGCCTTATCTTTCAAGTGCTTTCACTTGCACTATTGAACGCAGCTCTGTGTGTCTTATTTATTTCTTTGGTAAATCCGTCCACTGACCATAGTAATATTTTGCAGCTGTTTATCACATGTAGCGTACAGTTTTAGGTCATCAATATACAAGAGATGGTTGATTATTTTGGCATAACAGTTGTATCCACATCCAATTCTGTTTAGCATGTGAGATAAAGGTGTCTGTGCTAAGCAGAATACGAGTGGAGAGAGCACGTCTCCCTGAAATATTCCTCTTCTAATGGGGACGGCTTTGGTTTTTACGAGTCTCTCTTTTGTCTGGAGATTTAGCACTGTTTGCCATTTATTCATGGAATGTTTTATATATTTTATAATTATTGGTGCTACTTTGTTCATGGCTAGTCTTTCTACCATATGTGTGTAGAATACTATCAGAAGC
>NC_142932.1:26407944-26432944 GCF_046866305.1 Octopus bimaculoides | reverse complement strand
TGACATATAACTATGAAAAGACGAATATGACTTATTGATTCGGGTAGCTCAAGATTCTGCTGCCGATGATTCAATAAGTATGCTGATCCATGTCGTAACATCTTTTTGACTGCGTAATTCACTACTATACCATGCTTAAATGTTTTTTTTTGTTTCATTTCGATATCTCCCGTATAAAGTCTTGCTGATGTCACTGCTCAAGTATCGTAAATGTTTCCGTGACTTTTTTTTTTTTTTACTTTCAGGAACAATGTGTATCTCAATAAGCTTCTTCTATTTTAGAAGAAAATAATTTTTTGACATCCTAAAAACTGTGAAAGAGTATAAAACGTATTTGTTTATTAAACTACCATCGAATGTTTTTTTTTTAGTAAATCGAAATTCAGATTATTTTTGTTTGTTCTATGTTCCATGGAATGTCATTATAGCAAATTAATGTAATGCTCATTAAGAGTTCCGTTGTATATGATTGAATTTCTTTTCACTCACCAGATTAATTACTTTAGACGCTTTTCAAATTATTCCCAATAATTCTTCGCTGTAGTGTATGTATATAAACATATGCGTATATGCATATACCAACACACGCATATATAATACATATACATTCATATACATAAATAATTGCTATTGCCTTGTACTTGGACACAAAGAAATCTCCGTCTTTCTCCTGCAATGGACATATGTGTACTATTTCTAAATGTGTTATCATACGTACACACACACGCACACACACGCACACACACACACGCACACACACACACACTCATACACACACACGTGTATATATTAATATGTACACATATATGAACGTGTATCAACATATATCTGTGTATGCGCGTGCGTATGTGTATATTCGTTTGCTACATATATTATACAGATATTAAAATATAAAACCGCATTTGAAATAATTGTATATCATCACTTTCATAGTTATTCCCTCTAGAGTCATATGAAATACATTCTATTTATCAATATCATATTTTATAGAATTAAGAGAGAAATATATTTATTTCATTGTATTGATACATTAAAATACATCTCTTGTCTCTATGGACGAAGAGGAAACGGACTTCGTATTAATATTTTTACAAGTGTATAAAAATATATTATACAAACAAATTTGTCACTCCACATTATGGTTTACTTGTTTTTTTAAAGTCTTGGAATTCAATTCATGAATCTGAATTCCGTTAGTTGAAGTCGTGAATAGAGATTTCATGAATATACAGAAGAGTGTTATTTTTCAACAAATGTTTTTTTCATTAAAGTTAGCAGAAACGTTGCGTGCGCTGGCGCAATACGTGCAAGGGTTCGAGAGTGTGTAAGAATGTGTGAATCTATCATCGCCTCACCTTCCGCATCAACTTTAAATATTCGTGTCATAGTAGGGAATTTTTAAGACTGGATTTATGAACAGAGGATGTACAATAAGTATAGCTCTAAATTTTGAATATGTAGTTAGAATTATTATGGACATCATTTTTACTATAATCACAAGACCCGACATTTTAGGGAACAGTCGATTAGATTGTTCCCCAATGCTCAGCGGATAAGTATTTCATGAACTCCAAAACGAAAAAAATTAAATAACAATTTCAGGGAATATGAACTCTGAAATTTGATCCAATGTCCAAGACAAATGGTGGGCCTGAACACTGAATGAATTTCAATGGATATCATGACGGGCCTTCGTGGTTTTCGAAACTGGTGGATTGTCACAAAAAAAAAACGATAAAACTCTGCGAAGATACAGGAAACAATGCCTCATGAATAATTTGTTTCGTCTGTACAGTATGCAGCATATGATTTTCTTTCATATGCAATACGTGTTTCTAGACATCTGAGTTGATATCCATCGAAAAATGATGCCTGCGATCGATGATGTTGATGAAAATGAAATCGAACGAAGGGGAATTAAATTGGATATTTCAGGCTTAAATCACCGTTAAAAGTAGATTCCAAATTTTGTCAAAAGAGATTGTGAAGTGGGTGAAACGTGTACCCTTTGGTCTAGTAAGAAATATGGAAACATTTGTTGTGACGAACAGATCTATCCACTGTAATCCTTGATACATGCAATGCTTCATAGAAAGGATGGACGTTGAAACCTTTATGGTGGGACCCTGTTCAATTTCCTCTATCTATAACTTTCTGTAGGGCCGACCTACAATATTTGGCAGCTATATCTTCAGCAGCCAATATACGATGTAGCATATGTTGTTGGATCACCGCAGTATACAATGATATTTGCTCGCCGACTAGGCTCAATGGTCAACGCCATTTTTATAATGTGCTCAGCCCCTCAGTGCACTCACCTTTCGTCTTTTCTCTTGGTAATAAGTCCTAAGCTACTACCGCCAAAACTAGAGAATCTGAAAGGTAAACTCACTCAATAATAATAATGTAATCTTTTACACTTACCACAATGCTGGAATAATTTCGATGTCGTCATATCCCTGGTTACCATTGAATTTTAGATAAATAATAAATTAATTACCAGAATAATCAAATACGGGCTTATCATAATGAAGTTACTCTTCCAGTGTCTGCTGACTTCGTGTCTAAGATAGTTTCATTAACAACCGTGAATTTGTTAATTCGTTGTGTAGCATAGACCACAGATATTTAGAAACATTTTCAAACCTAGATTCCACTACTCTTTATTCCATTAAGATTTCGATAAACGTAAATACCACTGAAGGATCGAATGTGTTGCAATCAAATACGCTACAATGCAAAATGTTTCCATTCCTAGCTTATATCAGAAAAAGTCCAGTGTGACATATCAGTGAGCTGGCAAATTCGTTACTCACCACAAAAACATGTCACTCGTAAATTAGAAGTATTTATTCACCTGAATTCTAAAACTATTTTCACTTTTGAGACATTAATTTTATAAACACCAACTAGGAAATCACTTTAACCCCTCTCTGCCCATCAGTGAAATTTGCCTTTTTTCCTTCCAAAGTCAACAACATAATATAGCATTAAACTACTACGACGTTTTCGTTATTACTTAGCTCTTTCTTTCAGTTTCGCAGCATTGAGTCATATGCTTGTATATACAAAGAATCTGAAAAAAAATTCACGTCTTACATTGCGAATATTCGTTCTTGTGGTGAATAATATCTGTGCTGCAGTAACTGTTTGCCCTTTTCACAACATTCAAAATCGTTTGTATATACAAGCATAGGAAAATTATAACGAAATTACTCATTGTAACCCTTGTATGAACTGACATTTATATATGCATGTTTGTTTGTATATATCTACACAGTTATGTATGAATGTACTATGTATATATGCGTGTGTGTGTTCGTGCGTGTTTGTCTGCATATAACACACACAGAGGTACACGTGTGTGTGTGTTTGTGTGAAAGTATGTATGTGTGAGTGACTGTTTATGTGCGAATGTGAGTGCATATATTTCAGTAAGATTCTAATCGCATTTCAGTAAAATATTTGTAGTTAACGTTGATTAGATTTTGAGGTAGAAATCGCTATGTTTATTTTGAAGGAGCTTTATGTTGTTATGTGACGCTATCTCTTACAAATTCTGAAATATTTCAGCTTTATCTGCTGACATTTGCTGACTGCCTGATGATTGATGAGTTGGAAATTAGATGACATGAAGATCATTGATGTAAAAAAAATGCAAACTCGATGTTATAATTTTCCCATGAAGATAGATGCCTGCGTATGTGGTTCTTACTTAAAGGTGAAAGGTTTTGTCGATAATCAAACATTATGAGGATTTATATGCTTTTAAATATGTTTTAAGCATATAGGATAACTATTAAGAATTAAACTATTATCGTTTTCGTAATTAACCTGCATTGACGAAAATATATTACAAAAGTTTGATATGAATACATATGGATAATAATAGGCCCATTTAGTTAATTTACTGACCGCCATTTATTTCTTGCATCCTCGTTATAACTCTGAGATAGGTCGAATATATCAAATGAAAAGGAGGACCTTAATGTTTACAGTGTAGAATTCTGTTTCCCTCTACTATACATGTTACGTCAATGATTCTGATAATGTATGCTTAAACTAGTCATACTTGTAGCTGAGACACATTCAGGTATGTTAACTAAGCGTACTAACCAAGCCATTAAACAAATATTAACACCGTAATGCATTATGTGCTAATGCTGTAAAGGAAATTAATGGCAGTGTTCCAATAAATCCTCTGTTGTTTATTAGACTCGATATTTGCCAATTCATTAGGATAGAGGAATATTAAAGACACTAACGTAATTAATTTACAAAGCGTTTTCAGTAAAAATGCATCAAAATAATGAATAACCGACAACAATTTTCAATTTAGGGATGTACTCTGTTTCTCGTCTGTGTATTTAGCAGGTGATATAATTACAATACACTAGGATGCGTTAAATCTTATGGCTCCAGAGTTTAGTTCAAAGAAATAATATGAATATTGGAGGCAGTGTGCATCACGTGTAATTTTCCAGATGATTCTAGATAGAAATTCTCTTTCGAATTTCGGTTAGTCATTCATGTATAATCCATTCATACAATGTTCTAATGGCAGTATATCAGAAATCCCTTTATCCCTGTTAGAGCAACACATTACAATGACTCTACAGCTGCTGCTGTTGTTGTTGTTGTTGTTGGTGGTGGTGGTGGTGGTGTTGTTGTTGTTGTTGTTGATTTTGTTGTTAATGTTGCCTTCGTTGTCGTCGTTACTGTTCATATCTGTCTTCCCTCTGATGGAATGGGTTAGTATATGGGTATGTATGGAAACTATAGCTGTTTCTAACAAATCCAACCCCCATACAGATATGTCCTCTTTGGCTCCAATCATTGTGTTAACGATGAATAGCAAAACGTTAACTTCAAGTAATCATGTATTTCTTCAGCGCCTGTTTTCATCAAGCATTTTAATTAATAGTACGCCTTGTATGGAACTGAAAGTTTAGACAGGAAAGAGAAATATAATTTCATTAAACTATTCTTAGAGTCTCAGTAAAGAGAAGACTTGAATCTAGACGAAAATATGCCAATACTCCTCCAGTGATAAAGAACAAATAATATGTATTAGACATACTTAGGGATATATTTATTGTCATGGAACAAAGACAAAGTACATTGTGTATCCTTTCAGTAGCTGTTTACAAATGGCAAAGTCTGCGCATTGTTATTTGATTGTTACATAAACTATTGCTACTACAATACAAATTTAGAATTTTAATATATGTAATGATGTCACAAGGAAATAATTTATTGGCATTTTTATGACACACTGAAATATAATTATTTATACAATAAATAACATTGTGACCAATGAAATTGATGTGTTCAATTTAAGACATTCTGCCAATTTTTATATTCGTTTCAAATAGATTATAAAGATATTGAAAATAAATGTGAAGATTAGGTAAACAGCATGAACGACAAATTACGTCCCCAGGCGTAATATTTTCCCTTCATATTTCTTCCTTGAAATATATAGTTTTTGTATCATCTTATTTATTGCCTTCACACATCTTTTAAAGTATATTTGAGAAATTATTTTGAACATTTCTATGATTAACAATATCATGAATGGCTCCACCAAATATTATTGATTTAATATCAAACTTAATACTAAATATTTGACAGAACGCCGTAGTTTATGTTAATGCATTAGATTTTACACACTTTTAAATCTCTTTTAAACAGTATATATTAATATCATATAATGCTCATGTTCAACTCAATATAAGAAGGAGACATTCACTGATATGATTCACACAGATACATGATTCTTTCTAATTGCTAAGCAACCAATATTTGAGTTAGATTAAATCAACGCACCAAGGAGCATACATGGACTAATCATCCACTTTCAGATAACTATCTTCCTTTACATGTCTAACATGATACACTAGGTTATATACAAAATACAGCATTACACACACACACACATACACATGTGTACACACATGTATATATATATATATATATATATATATATATATATATATATAGGCGTAGGAGTGGCTGTGTGGTAAGTAGCTTGCTTACGAACTACATGGTTCCGGGTTGAGTCCCACTATGTGGCATCTTGGGCAGGTGTCTTCTGCTATAGCCACGGGTCGACCAAAGTCTTATGAGTGGATTTGGTAGACGGAAACTGAAAGACGCCCGTCGTATATATGTATATATATATATATATATATATATATATATATATATATATATATATACATATATATATATATATATATATATATATATATATATATATATATATATATATATATATATATATATATATATATATATATATATATATATATATATCAAATAATAAGCAACACGGATTTCAAAAGTGATTGCAGTACGCACGTTTCACTAGCCTGATAGACCCTGCTATGTCAAGATGGACTTATATATTCTTCCTCTGCTCTCTCCCACTTGGTTTTAATATGTTGCCACATTTGTACTATGTCTTTTTTTCTACATTTTGTCGTGCAGCTGAAGATTGCTCTTCATATTGCATTTAAGGTAATGCTCACATTACTTAGATAAATTGAAGTAGCATGAAACGTGCGTACTGCAATCACTTTTGAAATCCGTGTTGCTTATTATTTGATTTTAATCACCCATCCTTTTGGGATGTGATATTCGGGTGCCTTCGCATAAGTACCATATTCAAGCCTTGAATCTATATATATATATATATATATATATATATATATATATATATATATATATATGTGTGTGTGTGTGTGTGTGTGTGTGTGTGTCTGTACGTGTGTGTGTGTGTGTGTGTGTGTGTGTGTGTGTGTATGTGTGTGTATGGGTGTGTGTGTGTGTCTGTGTGTGTGTGTGCGTGTTTGTGTTTATTTTGTTTCGCCCCCGAACGTCCTCGTAACCTAGCGGTTCGGCAAAAGAGACCGATAGAATAAGTACTATGCTTACAAAGAATAATCCTGGTGTCAATTTGCTCGACTAAAGGCGACGCTCCAGCATGGTCACAGTCAAATGACTGAAACAGGTAAAAGAGTGTATATATATATATATATATATATATATATATATATATATATATACTCACAATTCTCTGACTTTCAATGCGTGTGCCAAAGTACCGAACTTTGCTAATGAGTGACCAACACTCCATATAGTAGATAAATATAGTTTGTGTTTCGATTAGCAAACATGACATTGGTGTCATGCGGAAACAATTTACACTATTGCTCTATATGCCTGTACTCGCTTCCATTCTAGAAATACTTTCCACGTGAATTATTATTACACAATTAAAGTACACAGACACACATGCACACACACACAAACGCACACACACACACACACACACTCACACGCCCACACACAAATATATAAACGCGTCTGAAAAAAAATAATATTCATGCTACTTTAGTCATACTACGTAGGAAGTAGCAGGAGTACCTGTAATTTTATGTATCTATAATTAGGATATTGTACATGTAATGCTAAGGGACTGTTATTTCGTGCGTCACGAGGCAGCATGGAAACAATTCTGAGACGTACTCTCAGTGAAAAACTTGAACGATGCAAGCGGATGCATCGTGAAATGCAGTGTTTGAAAACTATAATCTCTACAATTTGTGAGCGTTATCTGAGTTTTGAAAATACAAATCTAATGAGGATAATTTTTCATTCATTAAATATCAAACAATTATAATTTAATGTATACTATATCTTTAGCCGCCCTAATGTGTTTCAAATATAGAATGATCAGAGATACCATAACAAAAATATCTGAACTTTTCGCTGATCTGTCTATAACTTCATAAGCAAGAAATATCACAAAATTCCTATGATATCACAAAAACTGTGGCGTTATAATGCATCTTATACATAGACTCGAATTAATTTCATCTTCCTTGTAATAGACTAGAAAAAAGTGACAGCTTACCATCGGTCATCATACAAATAGCTACAATTAGAGAGTAAACATATCGTAAACCCTACGGCATAAACCTAGAAATTACAGTTACATGCAAGCGTGATAGAGTTAGTTTTGTTGACGCCATTCACCAGAGCGCCTAAATTGACAGTTAAATATATATATTATGAATTATTGAGTAAGTGTATGTTATTAGGAAAATCAGCTGCGGCTGTACAATGACTGTTGACAGCAGCATATTGAGCAAACTTACCGAGTTAAAATAGAATACAAAATTATGCACTTATTCAGGAATTTAAACTACGCTCGTAGACAAATGTTACTATTCGATGAACTATAAGAGTATCAAAGTTGAATGCAGAAAAAAATTGGTATACCTTACACATAAACGAATACTAGGAAAGTATACCAGATATTCAAAATTAGACCAACAGAATTGGGAATAAACTCATCATAGTTTCACTTGGCAACCATTCCTGCCTAATTACAATTATCGCTTAATATATAATAAATATGCAAAACAACCCCATCTTCCCTCATCAATTCATAAATTTTAAATGTTAAAAATCACTTTAGAATATATGTCAACGCTACCAAAATACAATAAAGAACTAAAACACCGAAATGTTCTATTGGCGTTCCGTAGTCACATTCAAGAAGGAAGTGGTTTTACAACAATGGCATAAAGAGGAAGAGCACTCACAAAGCGCAAGTATCCGGCAGGACAATACCAACGTTCTCTCAACGATGAGTCAGAAATGATCTTTGGAATGAGAATATCTGAAATACACACAGCTGCTCTCACAGACGAGAAAACAAAATATGAACCCGACTGCTCTTGAAAATTTAGGAAAAAAACAAAAAAAAAACAGAATCCTTATCCCAACGTTTCATCCGAATCCATCTTGCGATTCTTGTGATATCTTTTCCACGGACAAACAAGCGAACAAACATGTATGAAAAGAATAACTCCGCCTTCGCTAAGGCAGAGGTAATAACGCATTTTGAACGCAATGACTTTCATTCTCCCAGTTGTCAGATTTCCGATGAAAGCAGATTATCCCTTGAATCAGAGCATTCTATAGCATTTCTTCCATTGGAGCACTTAATGTATTTTAGCAATCGTTCAAATCCATCTCTGACATAGTCATGTTCCATATCTATCTGCCGTTCCGTCGTCCTATACAATTGAATAGTATTGTTTCGGTCTGTCCTCGGTTTCTCTATTTCTCTTACTTAAATTTCCGAATGCGAATATGTTTGCAAGTAACCCAGTTAAAGAAAACCATGTGAAAAACCTACTGCATTCCCCTTCATCTGTCTTTTCAGGTGGTTCTTGAAATCTTCCCATCCAACAGTCCAATATGTTCTAAAACCGACTGGTTGGTCGTCTAGTTCTTTCAGGAAAGCGAACAATTTTGCTAATTTTTTTTAAATTCACAATCCTGATGATTTGATTGCAAATTATTTCTGCATATCTATGTCTCGCATTTGTACAAATGAGTTGCAATATCAGAGGTTTCACCAGATCAGTTTTTTTCTACATCTGAAATATTTCTGCAACTCAACTCGTCATAATTACTTTTTTTCTAATTGTGCAGCTGCTATTGCAAATAGTCATATTTTCATTGTTTCCTAAATTACATTTTCTTTGATTAGAAAGCATGTAGAATGCTAACTGAAAGTTAATGATTTCAGCTGCATCTTTATCACAGCCTGTTTGTTCTGAGTATTATATTCTCGTCAACATAACCTAATCTCTTCAATATTAGTATTTACTTCAAGCAGGACATACACACACAGACACGCACTCGAACAAACACATACATACATGTATACTTATCAATAATATTAATGCGCTAACTTTCGTTTGTTTTTTTACATACGTACATGTAGTGTGTGTTGCGCTTACTTCAGAGAAGGAGGGAAAAGGTTTGAAGGGTGAGGTGCAAAGAAAAAGAGAAATAAAAAGTGTTAAGCTGAGGACATATAGTTGAAATCAGTGGCAAAGTGGGAGAGATGAGGGACAGAAAGGAAGTGAAAGAGAGAGAGAGAGAGAGAGAGAGAGAGAGAGAGAGCGAGAGGGCGAGAGAGCGAGAGAGCGAGAGAGAGAGAGAGTGCGCGAGAGACAGAAACTGTTGACTGAATAGAAGGTGGCATTCTTTTTGTCGTTTTTAAACGTTTATCAGTATTTTCAGATAGACTGATGCATACAGCGAAAGAAAAGCTGATACAGACATACATACATACATACATACAAACATTATTAAATTAAAAGTGGGAGAGGGGAGGGATACAAAAGAATGAGACAAAAAGAGAGAGCGAATGAGAGAGACAGTGAGTGCTGACTGAACGGAAAGTGGCGTTTATTTTGTGTTTTTTAAATGTTTATTAGTATTTTCAGATTAGACTGAACATTTGATACATAGATCGAAAATGAGAAGATAGATAGATAGATAGATAAATAGATAGATAGATAGATAGATATAGAAACACTTATTCGGTAGCCATGATACAACTCCGAGTGTCGGATGCCGGGGTGAGAACCCACGCCAACATCTCTTCCGTTATCCGGCCATTCTCACTGCGCCGGCATCTGAAACTCGGAGTTTTATCACGGCTACCGAATAAGCGTCACATATTTTTACAGATATATATATATATATATATATATATATATATACGTGTGTGTGTGTGTGTGTGTGTGTGTGTGTGTGTGTGTGTGTAGTTATATATACGTCGTTGGCCAAAAGTTACCTGACAGTAAATCAAAATTCCAAAATTTATTAATCTTTAAGAATTTAATGAATGTAATAAAAGTATCGAAATATGAAATATGAAAATTGTTCAAACTAGAGTTCTTCTTGAGCGACACATTTTTCCAACTGAATAAATAAAAGTGGATATCAAGTATTTATGGAAGTTTGATTTAGTGACTTATGGTCATGTGTATGTTAAGCGCCATATTGCGTTCTCTCGTCGGGGAAACTTGCACTCGTATGCATCGTGACTCATTCTTTGAATCACATGCATACAAAAATTTCTAATTTATCACTGCATGTGATTGTCTTCATGCAATTGTTCTTATGATGGATGACGGAATGACGGCGCTAAACGCCCAGAGCTGTCGCAGATACCCACAACCATCTCATCTGAGCTACAGTATATATCATCTCCTAATCCTGTATGTGATTTTTAAAACCATGTACTAAGTGTTATATGACACATAACACAGATAGAAGAAGCAAGTTGTTCAATAAGGTCGGCACTATAATATACATTCTAGCACCACGCACGTCGATTTGTGTGATATTTGTATACATACCTACATACATAAATATTTATATTCACACGCACGCACATACACACACCGATATACTTATATATGAATATATATGTCTATATTCATTTATTCTAATTTAGCTCAACATGTCCAAGTTAAGAATAAAAGACAAACAGTTTATATTTCGTATATTTATTTGAAGAAATTTCATCCTTCACCGAAAATCTCGTCAACATGTCCATCAAGTTTTGATTAAAATGTTTTCTGAATTTGTTTCCTCGATATGCATCAAACCTGGAGGGATTCGCTGCCAAATTCGATTATGAACAAGGTATTTTAAGTTAGCTGAAATGAAATCTCCTGTCACTTGCATCTATTACCTCCGCCTTCGCTAAGGCGGCGGTAATGCTTTCAGTCATATTTGTTTGTTTGGATGGATTCGGATGAAGCTTTGAGGGATGTTTGGCCTCGTAACTGGCACGAAAGGATTAGATTAGATTTGGGGATCGATCCAGTACCGGACAAACATTTTAGATTATTTCTCTTGTTCTTTACTTAATTTTTGAGCGCGGAGTTCATCTTTAGTATTCTCGTTTGTGAAAGCAGTAGAGCCGATTTCGGGTATTCTTAGTTTGAAAATCATCTCTGGTTAATCATTGGCGTTGCCTGGGCGGAGGTTTGTGCTCTCTGAATGTTCTTGTTATCATAAACTCCATGCTGTTGTTTCGGGATAATATGCGATAGTCCTTGACAAATAAGAGCAGTGATTACAAACACCATTCTTAGATTGTTCCCTTTTGTAATTGTCTCATATTAAATTCTCTGTTGTGATCGTATAGTAATTCGTGAACTCTTCTAAGCTGGAATCATATTCCTGAGATTGTAAGTAGGCTTGAGAGCAGTGCAACTATTATACATTTTATAAGTCTATTTCCCAAATTCCAGATTTAAATATCATCCTAGACAAACCTCCGTATACCTTCAACAAAAAAATAGTTGCAGTTAGATTTTGTTTAAAATATTATGTGAACATATCTGAAAAATGTTTCATAATTAGCAATAATTGTAACTCCTTGAAAATGAGATAGTATTGAACAGTGAATGAATTACATTTATGCATGAAACTCAGAAAACTTCGCGGTAAAATGAATTGGCAAATGTAACAAACAAGGACAATGCCACTTTTGTATGATAATTAACGTGATCTGGAAAAGAATTAATATGTGGATAAAACGTTTCCTTCTCTTTAGGCATAGTTGATTCTCTAATAAAGGGGGTGGTGGGTGTAATTGGGATTATTAGCCTATCGACTACCCAGAAGGATCTCAAAAATGATCCCCTCTATTCTTCATCACTTCACTGAATTCATAGATACATCTTCAACACCTAGTCTTTGGTGACATATATGAAGAAATCATTCACTGGCCATTGAAACGGACGCTGATCCTGCATTTTGCAAAATTCTTCTGACATCATACCGACGACAGTATTTTGTGAACTCACTGGAATTATCCTACATAAGTGCCAGAGATATATCTTCGCCTATTCTGGCTTCAACTCTGTAATCCTCAATCAGTTTAACTTGTTCATGTTCTTCAAATCCTTCACTTCGTCCTAGATTTATTTTTGTAATTTCTATAAATGTTATATACAGGCTTCACTTGAACAACACATATGTAGCGTCAACAACGTCAGCTTATACAAACTTGCTAGTAAGATCGGTATTCAAAATTTATTTACTTTAATCCTACCAGTGGAATTCTTATTGTTCTGCAAATTGTGAATGTTCTACAAATTTATTTGTTGTTAATTTCTATAAACCAGCAAGAATGATGTAGATGAGAATTTTACTACTCTACAATTCACATCTACATATTTAGTACTACGAAAATAGTGAGAGAGAGAGAACGAGAGAGAGAGAGTGATTTTATGGTAGTCGTCTTATTACAGAGGAGATAAATTACTTTACATTACTTAACGAAGGGAGGGGTAACTGAAACGTGAATTATAAATGCAAATAGCAGTGAGTGTATGTCGGGATGTGAAAATCTTGTGAAATAGGTGAAGTTATGTGAGCACGAAAAAAAAAGTGTGGAAAATGTGGTTGGGTAATGTTTGCATGTGTTAGTGGAAAATATTTAGAGATGGAGGCTGGAGTAAATGTTCAGGATTGAGAACAAGGCTGGAGGAGTGACCATTGAAACAAGTGATGACTCACAGCACAGAGGTCAAGGATGAACATAAGAAAATGGCGTATGGTGGTTGGATGGCTAAAGTTATTGAGAATGATTGGGAAGAGCGAAGCACGTACGATGAAAAATGAAAATATACTTAACAGTACTTAGATTGGGGCAGCAGAAGTTTATATGTTTGGAAATGCGATTTGTGGATAATAATGTTAAGTATAGGGAACGAATATGATTAGGAATTGTTTCCAGCGCGTAATCGAAAGAGCTGAAAATACCAAGATAAATATGTGTGTGTATGCAATTATGCAAGCGCATTCATGATTACACACGAGAAGGTTAATGTGCTTTTAAATACGTGCATGCGAGTGTAATCAGTGCATTCTGTGTGAATATAGTCTAGTACAGAAAGACGTTGTTAAATCAATGGATACATTCCACATTACATATGTGTAAGTGAGATTCACTTCTGTGACTATTACCTTATTTGATGATAAAAGGATATCCTCAGTTTATAACATTCTTTTCCTTCTCTTTAGGCAAAACCGCCAACGCTTTATTGTATTCTTCACTCTTCTTCCTGAGTATTTTGTAATAAACAGTAGTCACCCTCGTCATCAGTATCAACTTCACCATTACCACTGCATCCCACATCATCTTCCACTATCACTACCGCTACTACTACAATCAATGTCCTCAATTGCATCAACAGTACCATCCTCATCCTCATCCTCATCCTCATCCACATTATCATCATTATCGTCATCATCATCATCCTTATCATCTTCACCAGCTGAATCATTATCTCTGCTTTTCTACTTGATGGTCTATTTAAAGCGATTTATTATATAAAGAAATAAAATATACCAACTGTGTGATATCTAATTTTTTTTCTGTATCACAATCTTTGTTAAATTATTTTCTTTTATATTCTCTGTCACACTCAAATTCATGGACTTATAACAGTGTGAAACATTGAAAATTGTACTTAATAAATCAATGGTATTTCTATATTCTTTATTCCTCGTTGTGAATACAGGGACGTGGGAAAATATTCATACGTAAATGATGAGGAAACTAAATTAGAGTCACACACTAAAATTGATAAATACTGGTTTTAATGGTATTCCGATTTTATTTCACACTCATTGATGTTTTTACTTTAGAGTGATTTATGCCCACAGGAATAACTTGCACTTAAATATTTCACCATCATTTGATTAAATTTAAATCCCAGGCAACAAACAATATAATAAATATTATCAGCTCAAACGTTTTAATAAAATAACAATAGGGGGAAACCTTAGATTAGAATATTATAGGTTCAACCATTCAAAGGTGTTATTAAATATAGTTTTATTATACATAATCTTATTATAAACTGTGACACCATTATTTACTTTCTTAATGATAGAATATATATATATATATATATATATATATATATATATATATATATATATATATATATATATATATATATATATATATAACAATATAGTAAATTGCATCATAAAGATTTATGTATACAGTTATTTCATGATATGCGTGTTTCCTATTCGATGTAACATACTACCGCCAAAATGCGGTATTGTGATGGGAACAGAAGCAGCGCCTGCCCTTGTGAGCCGAATAATGGGTGTCTTTGAATCTAGCATATATGAACTTTCGTGGAATGGACGTCCCATTCCACCAGTATATAAGAGAAAGGTACCTAGACGATTGTTTTATCATCTGCAAGGAAACCTATGATACACCTCTGGATTTCAAATCAACACTGAACAATATAAACTCCAATATTGAATTTACAATGGAATATAACACGGAACAGCTCCTATTTCTGGGCATTTTGATTATAAAAATCCAACAACCAAATTGCAATTGACTTCTACTACAACAGACTCAAAGCAATATCTCCTTTCCAGTTCACGCCAAAATAAATATCCCATTCAATCTAGCAAAAAGGAACTGTACAATTGTATCTCACACAACCACTCGGGAAGTTCGCCTACAAGACCTCAAAATAACACTCATTGAACGTCAATATCCACCCCCGATTATAGACCATGGAATTACACGTGCCAAGAAATTGGACACAAACACACTAAGGACAACAAAACACCACACATCACTTTAAATCACTCACATATATATCAACCCAAAACCCCAGAAACAATAAAGCATACAACACAACTATACAAAATCTCCCTCTCCTCACCCAGACCCGAAAACGAACAACATCCTAAATACACATAAACTCCTCAAAAGCAAAAGATAGCACAAATATTTAAGTGACTCCTAACAAATGCAAAACTATACTCAATATATACGATACCGACTCTAAAACATGCAGACGACCTCATTGCAGTGCATTCCCACAGCTAACTGAAGGCTCGGAATTCACATTCCAGCAAGGAGAAACATTCTCAATTAAGACCATCTTCACATGTGCTTCCCAGAACCTTATCTATGTCCTACACTGCTCAGGTTGTGGCCACAATTATGTGGGCTAAACGAGTCCTACTTTGAGACGCAGTGTCACGCTGCATAAAGAAGATTCGTTTTCCTCAATATAGGCAGATAAACCTGATAATATATATTTGGACCAGCACATTTAGGTGCAAGTCAATGTGTCCACGTATGTGAATATTCGTTTCTTAGTTAAACATGAGATTTAGCAGTGAAAGAGCACGCAGTGGATGCAAATTAATAACTAGCAACTTCTCTGTATTGCTGTCTTACACTATAGTACCAATCAAATTTACACAGTTGTGACTACAATGAAACCGACAGAAATTGTTTTGATAAGCGTGTATATTACAGCTTTTGTATTGTTGTTATATTCAGATTCATGATCTACCTCATAAGAGTCCGCTCTAGCCACATACAGCAGCACAAACGATAAGTACTATAAATATTTATTAAACGAAGTCTATTCAGACGAAAACACATAAAATAATCTTCGTTGGATTTATATAAACAAATGCAACAATGGATGCACTAAGAATTTATTTCTGTGTATGACAAGATATTGATCGATGGTAAAGTGTTCCTTTTATAGCATTTGCCAAAATTACCTACAACGCTTTGTCTTATCTCGTCGTCTAGGTTTATATAGAAAACACTCATTTCTGAGGGAAAATGTACATTCCTCAATATCTATCACATATTCCTCTCTAAATATCAGTATATCACATTCATTGTCCAAGTTTTCTTTATTTCTTTCATTATCCATATAATCTCTTTTCTCATTCCTCCCTCTCTGTTTAAATATCGCTGTCTTTCTCTCGCAACTCTCTCTCACACACACATATGCATATATATGCATATGTGTACGTATATTCATATAAATATATATATATGTGTGTGTGTGTGTGTATGTGTGTGAGTGTGTGTGTGTGTGTGTGTGTATATATATATATACAGATAGATTTGTATATGTATACATATATGTATGTATATAAACATGTATATATATATATATATATATATATATATATATATATATATATATATATATATATATATATATATATATATATATATATACGATCATATTTATAAATGCGTATGGGTTTTAGTTTTGTGAATGTATTTACATCTAATCCAGCCGTCAGTGTTCCAATTACTGAAACACCAGAATGACCTACTCATTGAATTCGCGTGTGGTTGGCGAAATATTCCAGAGACACACGTACATTTACTGCTATTCTTAGAAACAATCAGACTGTAAATACATGTGCATACTATCTGATGGGTCTCCAGTTTGTTTCTCTTTGCCTAGTTTTCTTTCTCATTGTCGATTATAGTCTGTAACATTCACTTGCTTAAGACGCTACGCTATCAGATCAACTGCCTATTTGTGTGTGCATTTCGTTTCTCAAACACGCGATTATATGAATGTACATTTTTCGTAAGCCCGCATTGAATATGCTATGAATTATCAATTGTCTTTTTACGCGTTACTTATTAATCTAATCAAACAATTAATATTATAATTTGTGTATACGCAAATTACTATGACAACAAACGTTGAAATCCAAAAAGGTCTCGTTCCTTAAAGACGGATAAAAAGACACAAGTGATAAGCGCATTTGAAGTTCATAAAAATCAGTATAAAAGATAGGTTGTACTATTTGTAACTTATTCAAAGAAAAGTAAATCTTACATCATTTGCTGAGCAACGTTGTATGCAGGTTATATTTATAGTACTTCGTCGTTCATTGAAAACCAGCCGCCAACGATCAAAGGTTTTATCGATTGTCTTCAGATAAGGAACACGATATTCATGATCTTCAGTCATATTGCCTTTAGGAAAATGTCATCCAACTTCGACTACAACAAATTTGTGTTTTACTTGAGGAATATATTTACCTGCCGTTTTTAAATGAACGACACCTAATGTCTATAGCTTAGTGTATGCTGGAACATAACATATTACGCAGAAAGCGCTAAGCATCCATTTGAAGGAAACTTATTATATTTATGTTATATACTTTTAAAAATTCAATATGTCACATAATTTAAGGCCGTGTTGTACAAAATATATACAGCGGAAATTTCTAGTACTTTCCAGTAGGGAAGATGAAGTTTTCTCATAAAGTTTGCGCACATTAACATTGCATTTATGCGAAGTAACAAAAATTGAGGGTTAGCAATATGGCTCTTTCAAGGACTCTCATATTATAAGCGTCAGCTAGAATCAATCCACACACACGCATACACACACACACACACAAGGAAATATATATATATATATATATATATATATATATATATATATATATATATACACAAGATGACAAATGTCCGTCAAATGTAAATAATGTACATAATTATTCCTCATCTCTTCAATATAGAACTGTTTTTATAAGATATTCAAATATGAACCTTTTGGTATTTACCTGGACAATCATATATACATTTGTTGCATTCTCTATAAATGTGTTGGATGCATGAAACACCGCTTTGCTAGTATATTATATGCGAACGAACGGGTCCAAGAGTACGATTCACATTGATTGGTGGTCTCTATAATACATAAATTCAAATACCGCCATTTAGTTCATTTTCTGTTTAATATATGGACACACACAGGAGAGGAAATTCTGTAAACGGTTTCAAGCTCTATACAATGTTTATACGATTTTTTAAAACTTTTATCTACTATCATTTTCAGGTAGCACAGATGGTTCGGTGAATTTCTTCCGGCTTTACATTCTGAATTCCAATTTCCGTAAAGTTGACGTGTCTTTCTCAATTCCCGGGGTCGATAAAATAAGTACCGGTTGAGCACTTGTGTCGATATTGTCGACTAGCACCACCTCCTTATAATTTCAGCCCTTGTACCTATAGTAGTGAAGATTTCTGGCTACATACTTTTCTTACAACCACAACATGTCGGAATGTTTCAGAGCTTTATTAACACATCTCAATTTAAATTATATAATCATCATTATGTATTCGATTATTAACAATACCGTTTGAAGCTTTATAGCATTAAATGTTCGCTGGCATCTTTTCTGATTACTAATATGTAATTTTATTACTGATTTTGATATATACCTAATTTACATGCTATTCTGTTAAGCAGAATAGGCCGAACACACTAATGAAGGTCATATGTTATATGATAACGAATCAGCAAGATCTACACCACTAAATTTCCCCATCCTGCAGAAACATAAGAAATGAATTGTATGAATAGGTTATGTTTCTACTTTAAAATTAGACCATAGTGATTAAATCTTAATGGCGAGTACTGTGGGGTACATAAAACCACATTTCCTGTCGACTTCCTGAACTTTATTAAATCAGTGGCCTTCGTAGCAAGAGAAATTTAGCGAAAGTAGCATTCATGACCCCAGAATTAGGTAGGATCTTGAAGCAAATGTTATGCTAATCATTTATGCATACTAATGGCATATAGTAGTAGTCCTTCACAAGTTCCTCCACCTTCTGAACTCGTGTGCCATTGGAGATCTTTATGCACAGCATTCATAAAATAAACATTCACTCTTATTTTTTACATATATCTTCCCAGTAAACAAGCGTGAATATTCCATGGAATTGCATTTATGCTCATGCATTGATAGGTGATATACAAAACTTAGTTCCATTAAAAAAAAAACGCACCTTTTACTATCTAATCACTACCGCCTGCTCCACCACCACCACTACCATCGTCTCTGTTTCCCACCTCCTCTATCTCTCTCCTTTCTCAACCTTTCTTCAACCTCACCATCAGAACATCAACCCTCTGCTAAAATTATATTTTAACTCTCCTCCTCTATATCATCACAACCTTCAACAAACATTTTAAACCACGTAATAAATATTACATTCCTCCTACGTCACCTCATGGACGCTTCACTTTTCGTCTTTTTCTTACTCCGCTCTCTCCCGCAACTATTCACGTGAAAGCGTTACAATTGCAATCCCTGTGCCTCACTTCTATCTCCCTCTTTTTTCTCTCACTTTTTTTTCTACCTCTTTTGCACTTGAAAACGATCATGAAGGGCTAACGAAATGACAAGTAGAATTATCATAATATTCGTGGGGAAATTTTGGATTACAAGAAAAGATTAACGATCTACAAAATATCTACTGATATCTGTATGACAATCTTCGTACCAACAAGATAGGTTACTTTGCACATAGAGAGAGATATTAGAAACCTTAGAGAGATATTAGAAATAACTACTTAGTAAGAAGACGCTGATACGTTATCATTTTATCCACCAGCAATCGTAAACATTACATTACGGATATGGGTTTGTAATATCATGTATAGATAAGCGCGGCATTTTCGTTACGTCTATGGCACTAATTTTCATAAAATGTGTTTTTCCTATATCTATACCGTGGCCAGATATCAGGACCTCGTAAAAACAAGTAAAACCTGTCAGCCTCTTTCAGAATGAACTGACAGGATCTTTTTCTATGCTCACAAATTTACTACACGCAAAAGCACACATACATATACTCACGCTTATAAGCACACATGTATAAATATAAATACGTATGAGGATAAAATTGTTTAAAATAATATCAGTGGCTTAGCATGTGTAAAAAAAATCCCCACACAATCAGACATATCCATATCACCGTGATTTCGAACTTTGAGTAATACACTTAGTTCATCCTGAGCGAGTCTTACAGACCCCAGTGATATAGAGTCTGTTTATCTCACCCAATGTGTGCGATAACCGTTTTTTCATGTCAAAGCAAATTTAAACATGTGATCGAAGTGAATAAAAATGGTATCAATATATATGAAGATATTGATGCTTATAATAACATCAGTGTCCTAGCATGCGTAAAAACACCATAAAGGTAAAACAAAATATTAAATACTAACAAAGAGTACTAACTTGCAATACCGGCTCGCTAACATAGCAATCAAAATGACGAAACCACAAATCTTCACTTAAACAGAAAGGTGGATGCGGACAAATGAACAAAATACCTAAGACCCCGTAACCAATGACGAACATAATCGAAAACTGATGAAGTCAGATATAAGCGTATCAACGTTATTTCGAACTTTGAGACATACTCTTAGTTCATCCTCAGCGAGACTTAGTGAACTCAGTGTTGTAAAGTTGATCGAAATAGAAACAAATTATATAAATATATACGAGGATATTTAATATCAGTGGCTTAGCATGCGTAAAAAAACACATAAAGTTTAAAAATATCAATTAATAATCATAAAGTACTGAAATAGTTATTAACGATAATATCCTCATTTATATTTATATAATTTTTATTAATTTCAATCAACATTATGAACTTGCTGCGCCATTAATAACCATCATCGTACACATTGGTTGAGATCAACACACTCTATAACACTGGGTTCCATAAAACTCACTCAGCATGAACTAAGCGGATTTCTCAAAGTTTGAAATAACGGCGAGAGGGATATGTCCGAAATTTTCAATTTTCGTTTATTTTCCTCATTGGCACGGGGTCTTAAGATTTTTGCTCCTTGAATTGCATCCACTTTTGTGTGTATATATATATATATATATATATATATATATATATATATATATATATATATATATATATATATATATATACACTAGAATTAGATTCCATATCGTCTGACCACTAAACAAAGATTGTTCTCAAGAAAACTCGGTAAACGCCAGAACGTAAGCGAGCAAGACAAATGAAAAGATACAAATTATAATGATTAGTCACATACCAGGTTTCGTTGTTACCACTTATATAATTATATACGTAAATGTCTGGAATTCATCAGTGTGGCCGGCATAGCAAAATATAATGTGCAGAACTAAACACGAGATGTCCACACGAGAATGAACTTGCATACAGTTTGGGTAATTACATTTGGGGGTAACATTTAAAATGTCTTCCTATTGGCGCGTCAAATACCGGAAATAACTATGCAGAAAATAATTTGCTCCAGTGTATCATGCCGGTTAGAGGATATTGAAACTGACGACGATAGAGAATGAGAAACACTGTTTACTTTATATTACCTGAATAGGTTTCTGATACAAATTGCACGGACACAATTGACGTTTTATGTAAAATGTTCAGTGAAAAAACATTGTTATTCAACGAACGTTGAAAGTGTTTGAACACGGATGGAAGCGACGACGAAGGCTTTACTAAATATATTGGTAGAGTCACCAGAGTTTGCGAGAGATTTAAATTGGATAAGCTAAATCCAGACACATTGAGGTGCTTGATTTCTGCTCAGGGCCTTCTTGTTAAAAATGACACAGAGGTTAAAACGAAAATTCTCACAAACCGGGAAATGAACCAGGCTACAATACCCCCGAAACTGTCGGAAGAGTACTTTAAGATATTAAGGGTAATGCACGACACAGTAAAAAATCCAACGCAGATACTGCTTACATATACGACTAATGTGGAAGAGTCGGAAGTCGGATCAAATGTTTCACAAAAAATACGATATACCTATTCTGTGTGAGGTGTACAAGGATCAGAACGTTTAGGATATATGAGAGTATATATTCCTGTACTTCATTTCTTCTTTTGAACATTAGATTTTCTATTCACGTAACATTACTTGAATACCCTATAGAATAAAATTATTCAAAATCGATTAAATACATTAACCTAGATTGTAGGTTAGAGATTATATCCAACGTGTTTTCATCAGCACAACACCTGATATTCATTCTTATATTTTTGGTGACTAGCAACAGATAATATTCGCGTCTGTTTTTGTTTTTTTTTCTATAGTGCCTGACACATAAAATTAATATCTAAACATATGCACACACATTCATACATGCATACATATATACATACGCGTGTGTGCGTCTGGCATTCTGTATCCATGGTTGTGTGCTTGTTTGGCCATATATGTATAAATATAAGCATGTATACATACGTGTATATACATATGCATGTATATATGTCTATATACATAATAAAAAAAATTACATATATATATATATACTGGACGTCACCAACGGTGCAAATAACATGAAATACGTAAAGAAGAAGTAAAAATGGAAAACAAGAGAAGTTAACACAGGAAAAGACATTTATCAATTGTCAACTGACTATCTACTCCTCATTTCGTGCATGCAAAGACAATATGAGACTTCAAAAACAGTTGCTACCATAAATTCTAAAATAAAATTTCGGATTTATGGAGGGCCAAAGTTGTGAGCAAAAAAATGACAGTGGAGACATATGAGGAAACCGAACGAAAACAAACATGAATGGTCGTTAGACAAGAACGAGAGGAAAATAATGAACGCTGGGAGAAACATCTTTTTTCGTGCAGGAAAAAAAGATGGTAATGTGAGGGAAGAAAGATGACGATGGCCGCGTGTGAGCAACGAGACAGAGAGAGAGATAGAGAAAAATGGAAAGAGTGCAGAGAGAGAGAGAGAGAGAGAGAGAGTGATAGAGAGAGAGAGAGAGAGAGAGAGAGAGAGAGAGAGAGAGAGAGAAAGAGGAGAAAAAGGAAAGGGGAGAAAATGGAATTAGAGAAGGATTGGTGAAGAAACCAGTATACAGTATTGACTGGCATCAACAAGTTGAAGATAAACTTACTGGGAAATTGAAGCGTCGCGTTCAATTCAATAATAACCAATGATATATATATATATATGTTTTTTTTTCCCTCGTGAGTTTTTTCACGCTAGTTTCTGATAAAATTCTTGTAAAAAAATATTATCCTATTATTAAATTAATTATATATATATATATATATATATATATATATATATATATATATATATATAAGTACAGGACGTCACCAATCTCTCTCTTTCTGTCTTTCTTTCTTACTTTCTATACATATATATATATATATATATATATATATATATATATATATATATATATATATATATATATATATATATGCCGTTCAAACTTGATATGCTTCCTCTTTCAAATTTCCATGTCTTCTTTCCGTGTTCAGTTGACTAAAGTACCAATAATATATTGATTCTCAAGTATTCTTATAATTCCTGACTTTTAAATTGGTGGGCTCTTTCCTAAAATTACAAAAAAAATGCTATACCGTTTTCCTTATATATGTGTGCTTAAATGTGTATATGTTTAGAATAATAAGAAACACTTCCCTTGGCATTCTATTGGTATTCTTTCACACGTAAATGTGTGTGAATCGCGTGTTAACAGTAGAGTTCTCAAATAATTATTTGAAAACATAATTATCTCATTTGAATTTACTGAATGCTCGTAGATTCAACATTTTTGTTCCTATAATTTTGGCCGAATATTTTCAATATCAATCCACAATACTGAACTTCGATTTTCCGGATCAGGTGCTGGAGTGTGTTCTATACTATAAGTGAAGGTATGGAGCAATAACATCTTTTTTTTTTTTTTTTTTGATTTAGTAAGAAAGTCACGTATCATGAATTCCGCAATATTTAGACATGAACATTGAGATTTACAGTAGGAAAGGAATATGAATTTCAGCATATTTCAATAACTTACAAGTGGCCATATTGGCGTGTGAAAAATATGAAACATTAATCCCATAGAGATCCCCATGAGCTTGAAAATCACGGAGAAAACAAATATTAAATGTTACCATATTTGCTTTCAAAAACATTTGTCTTCCACTTTACACATAGGGAGAATTGTCCTGTCAAGTAAAAAAAAAGAGAAAACTACTTACCGAATAACAAATAAATAGCGATCAACTTGGTACTTGTCAAAAGTCATATAGATTTTTCTCTATTTTATTTCCAGCACCTGACGGGACAATATATGTATGCAATTGTGCCAATAAACATTACCTGAACGTATGTAGGCAGATGCCTGTCATAATCTTTTTCCTTGCCTTTTGCGGTTAAACCAATGATACGTAACAATCAATTTTTGTTTGGAACCTATATAAAAGTCAGAGTTATAATTCTGCTGCAAAAAGAACTTGTGCCATGTTACTGGTTCGTGCTATTATCTGCGAGATATAAGAAACTTTTAGATTGATATAATCCAGATATAATAAGTACAACAATATTGCTTTTATGTAATCCTTTCCTGAGCTATGACGAAATTTACTTGATTCTGGCTGACGAGTCCAGACATAATTTAAATAATTAAAAGTCGTGTGTGCTCTAATAG
>NC_142932.1:26390444-26405444 GCF_046866305.1 Octopus bimaculoides | reverse complement strand
CACAGACACACATACTTATACACACACATAAATATAGGGTTAGGGTTAGTGTTAAGGTTAGGGTTAGGTTTATGTTTAGTGTTAGGGTTGGGGTAGGGTTAGGGTTAGGGTTAGGGTAGGGCTAGGGTTAAAATACCTAATAGGAAATACCTAACATGAAAGCATAATAATCTCACTGAGAAATTTAATGAAATATTATCAGAGCCAGAGACAATGGCTGAATGACTCACGGAAGGCAAAACTATTCTATATCCAAATCCATTTAAACAACAAACCCACAAAATTACGTACCGATAACTCGTCCCCTTAGAATTTACATAATATCGCAGAGAATGAACAATTATTTGGAAGAAAACAACATGCTTTCAGAAGAACTAAGGGATGATGCAAGGGTTCATGAGGCTGTAAAGATCAGCTAGTGATCACTAAAGCTATATCTGGTGACAGCCGCAGAAAGAAGAAGTGTCTAAGTATGGCCTGAACACGTTCTCTCCACTTCTTCTCTGCTTGTTACTGACACATTTAACTGACATACTAAGTAGAAATGGATGTGGATACAACTATTACGGCACAGCAAACAACCACCTTTTATATATGTATGATCTAAGCTGCTACAAATGATAAACAGCTGGAAAAATTACTAGATTTACCAAAGAAATAAACATGAAATTTGACTTAGACAAATATGTCGAAGAAACATTGATAACAGGAAAACTAGTTAATAGTAGCAATATCACACCAGATAAAGCAAATGAAATAAAACAATTAGTCCAAAGCCACACATACAAATACTTAGCAATCAGTGAACTGGATAGGATACAACACACGCAAATAAAAGAAAAGATTAGAAAAGAATACTATAGATGAGTTAGAAATAGAGCTCAGTGCGAAAAATAAGATGATATGTATCAACACTCTAGCCGTCGCAGTTATAAGTTACGGTACAATATTCTTAACTGGACTCTAAAGGAACTAATCACAATACACAGGAAAACAAGAAAAATAAGGAAAAGTTTTAGAATACACCACACAAAATCAGACATAGTAAGGTTATATATACAACCAGGCACTCAGGTCTTCAAATTTGATTCCGTTATCCTTTTATTTTTTTATATTCTTTTATTTGTTTCAGTTATTTGAATGCGTCCACCCTGGTGTTCCGCCTTTAGTCGAGCAAATCGACTCCATGAATTATTCTTTTTTAGCTTAGTACTTATACTATCATTCTCTATTGCAGAACCGGTAACTTACGGGGACGTAAACAAACCAGCATCGGTTTTCAAGTGATGTTTCAGTGATTCCCGGTCATTTCAGCAGTATTGTGTGCCAGCACTCTTCTCAAAAAGGACAAACTAAATGAGAAAATAATCTATTGCAATTCACGTCTACCTAATGCATAATTCCTTCATTATATATTTTCTGAACTGAATCCTACTTAAATATCGATCATCGTAGCGCAATAGATTGACTATTAAGGATACTTGCAGAAATATCTAATCTCAATTTCAGAGACACATGATGATAAACTGTGCCACACTAAGAGGAAAAGCTTGAGGAACGTATTATCTTTTCGACTGCCAGGATATATAACTCAACACTGAAACCCAAATCTGGATTCTTTCATTATAACCTTTCGAATAACACCAAAACGTGCTGAAAATGTGTTGTCCATTTTGGAGGGAAACGCTTACTCGGTTTCGTATGCAAAATATGCCACGTTCCTATTTGTTCCCCATTGGAAACAGTTTGGGTAGCATTACCTTCCAAATTCACACGTTAACTCGGACGTGTACTCCTTAAGTCACATCGAAAGCACAAAATCTGTAGCTATATGTGATGTAAATAGATAGGCTGCCTGTAGATCAAAACTGCAGCCTTCGTATCTGTACTAGCAGAAGCCTGGAAATAATAGGACGCTGTTGCCTTTTCAAGCAATCTCATAATATATGTCAATATCTCGTACTATGGTGGGTCGTGGACTGCGAAAAATAAGTATTTCTCGTTTCTATACACGATATGTGTCTAACAATTTATGGTATTGTATAAAGATGTGCTGGTGTGATTATAACAATGATGATTTTCAACGCTATTGAAAAAAATCTGGAGAACCAATTATTCAAGTGACATGTATTTCACTTTTGCGGAAACGATTTTGCAGCATAAGTGTCAACGTTAACATCTTGCATGTGAAAGCGATTCAGCATAGAAATGTTAGTAAAGAGAAATATAAAGAGAAATTTCCGTAAAATGTATCTATTTCAAGGCAGATACCGACCAGATCCTGACTCCTGACGCACACCTCAGTTCTATTCTTCAATATGATGCATATTACACTTAATATCTATCAACTTGTAAAGTGTTTTGATACAAAAAAAAGAAACCTCTGCAAAATTGGCATTGAATATTAAAATTAAGAGCCATGAATTATCTCAAAGAAATTGGCCATTTAACCTCACATATGATTTCGTACATACTAATTTGCAATAGTAATACCAGTACTAGAAGCCTCAACTGTGTGTATTTCCATCAGTCACATACATCAATCAAAGCTGATAGCAATGTTATCGTATTTATTTTTGACCATTTTGCGTGCTTTCCTATGTTATCTCATATATAAGGGATCGGAAATTCTAAAGAAAAGTTTACTCCGTATAATCCCGTTAATCGCCTATATTTTAAGGCTTCTAATTAAAACTATATCTTTGAATTAACAGCACTTTCATGTTTAATCTCCGCTGTAAGAAAATCAGTCATGATTTTAACTATATACATAACGTTTATAATTCCATTTCCTTTGTCTATAATTCGAATTCAGAACGTTATTAAGACAGAAGCTCACATACGTACATGCACATATACGCATACACACACACACACACACAGACGCACACACACACACACAGACACACACACACACGCATATATATATACACACACATATATATATATATATATATATATATATATATATATATATATATATATATATATATATATATATATATATATATATATATATATATATGTATGTATGTATATATGTATGTATACACACATGTGCATGTTTATATGTATATCTTTATATGAATGGGCATCTATATACCTGGATACGGGTTGTTCATTTGTTATTGTGTTGCATTCATGATTTTAAAATTGTATTTTCGATTCCTATCGAGAAACTGCGTTCGTCAGAATAACACTTCATTTCAAGTTCACTCTGTCACTAAACAGTAGTGAACCTGCGATGGATATCCGTCCTCTGCAAAGGGTGGGGGATGTAAACGCCACAGAATCCGGGAAACAGGCATTACCCTCCTGTTCAGGAATGAAATTTGATCCGTCCTAGTGTACACACACAAAACACATCCCACGGATATGCACACACACATACAAGCAATTATGGGGACATACAAATAAGACACATCAATTAAATTCAATATATTAAATACATCAAATACAAAATATGTATATCTGTATCCATGCAAAATGAGAGAAAACAAAAGTCGCAAACTTATGCCTTTTTCCACACGTACACACAGCATAATGACAATCGGGATTGCTTCGCTGAGTTACGGCGCCGCTTATCTAAGCTACGTACCACATACAGGATACAGACCAGTACAGTATCCTGAACTTGTGCGTGCACGTCTGCAACGCTCTAGTCCACCGATTCAGTTTCAAAAAAGATCCCTCCAGACCAACAACATCCGGGCTGAATCGATAGCCCTACGCAACCTCCATCACCAGAACATCTGATAAGTAGCTGCACGTGGATTGTTGGGGGAACTTTGCTTATTTTACCTTATTTCTCTTTGGATTTTTCCCTTTCTGACGAAGAGCTCTGCTTAAAAAATTAACAACTCTCTCCTTACACCAAGCGTCAAATTTCTATATTTCTTGTTATATCGTCACGTTCGTTTTATTTCTTTTCCTCTCCGTTTTTTAATTGTATATATATATATCTGAAATGTACAGTATTATATTTCCATCACCGCCGACCTTTCCAATCCGTTTCGCGCTAGGAGTACAACGGAGTGTTAGGTAACAATCCCAATTATATAACCTCTTCCTTTATCAGGGGTAGCTGATATGGAATGAAATATGGACATATCTCATTTGGGGCTACTGTGAAAAGATGACGAAACGAAACGAGCAGGGGATTAAGTCAAGAATTATGTCCCTCGTTACCGAGACATCGCAACTGGGTTGATTTCTGCAAGTCGATAATAGCTGTCTTGAAGTGTTTGTGGGAAATGAGCTTATCTTTTAGATTGGTGTTCTTGTGGAAACGTTGTCTGTATAGTGGTACAACGTGTGTAAAGTTTGCTGGGATTTTAAGCCTACATAACTGTGTTCGCTAGTGTGTTTTCTTTCTGCATTGCTTAAGGCTGTGGTGGTTTCATGTTTGCATGCCACATCATGACTACAATCCGCAGTCCTCCAGCCTCGGCTGTCTATCAATACTCTTGAATCCCGCTAAGAGATTGACTAGAGCATTCATCAACGCACCCATATACAAACACGCTTGCCCCAATGCAGCGGACACCTGACAAGTAGCCAATTTGTTCGACACCTACCAAATAGATTGTTTTCCCACCACACCCAATTCCCACGCACATCTTGTATCCCTAAAAGCACCGCATGCACACAAGAAGTCCACACGACCTTAAACAATACAGAAAGAAAGCACTAACGAACCTTGTTATGCACGCCTACAGCCCCTGCAAAATATATACACGAAACGTAGCCAATTTCCACAAGACCACGAATCAGAAACACGCTCACATTTCCCTCAAACAATTCAAGACAGGTCATAGTAACTTGCAGTATGACCAACCCAGTGGCGATTTCCCGGTTCCCAGAGACAAAACTCGTACTTTAATCCCCTACTCGTTTCATATAGACATCAGATCGTATACCGGTACATCACTGCATTCACTTGTGTCTGTGTGCGTACGAACGTACGATTATACTTTCTATTGGAAACAACATAATTTCAAATTAGCTTACCATTAGAGATAGTATCTCTCTTCTCCATTTCTTAGTATCAGTTATTTTCATTATTATAAACTTTCTCAGAATTCGTAAATATAACCTATTTGGCACAATAATTGTAAATAAAAAGAATACAAAAATAATCATCCTGAAAAGAAAGCGAAACGCTATTGGTTGCCTGTTTTGTACTCTTTACTTTTAATTTTCTCCTTGCAGTAAATCGAGCTGCATATTTATTTTTTGAACTGTGTGTACATTTAAATAGACAGTAGTTTTGTCTCTCTTGGTCTCCAAATTATTTAAGGTTTTTCATTCATTTCTTTCGTTTTGTTTACCATCTTATTTAATTTGTCCCTTCGGTAATATATCTAAATTACTTTAGACTCCAAGTTCCTCGCTTGTTTATTTTTTGATATAAAGGATACCTTATTTTCGCCATTTTATTTGTTACTGCGCCAACAATATTTCCCATAAACACATTTAACATTGTAAACTAGTAACCTTATTTACTCTCAACAAAGAATTACCAGCATTATATGATGTTTCAAAGCGTATGTTTTCCTGATTTTTATTTGTGATACATTATAATAGACCAATTCAGCAATAATTTTCATTTACATGAACTGCATTTTCCAGGTACGTCACAAAATGTAATTTCCAAAAAAATACACTTGGGGGCTTTATATAAAAAAATATACTTCAAATATTCTACACTATTTGTGCCTCTCCTAGTAGCGTCTCTTGACAAATGTCTTATAATAACATGTACAATATTGTTCTTATATTAAGTCTCCATGAGTAGAACATTCATACAAACGTCCAGCCTAAATTGAAAGCCTCGTTTATTTCTAATTGTTTTTGGCGAGTTTCTACGCATTTTTTCTCATTTCCATACGAATCGTGTAAGAAAGAAAATCTAAACGGATATCCCGTTGGAAACATGGAAATTGATTCACAAATTGGTATGTAAGTGTAAGCTAAAAATAAATTCCATTGACTTAGAGATGTGTTAAAGCTGAAGGTTATGCAGTCCTATTTCACACAGTCGAAACGACATTCTTCTTATGAATGGGATATCCTAAGTAAAGAAGAACGATACCTGTCCATACAAATAGTGGTTGTAGTTTATAATGAACTAGTGCTGTCTGGAAAATTTTCATTTTTTACAACTTGGAATGTTATTTGTGCTCTCCCAGTGCAGTTTTCAGCTGGAGGTTAATCACCGCGTCCGCATAGGACCTAAACTCTGTACATTCGAAGAGATATAGATTTGTGCTACACACACACACACACATTATATATATATAATCTTCAGCATATGAACTTTAGCATTTTTCTCATTTGAAGATAAAGAGCATTTGAACGAAGTGAATTTTACTATGTTTTTGATGTTTTGATAATGGGTTTAGTATGGTTGTATGCTATTCGTATACACTGAAAATTTTCGGTATATTTCTTGTATGGTTTAGAGATATTGGTTTCATATCGGCGGTAACTGCTAAGATTTTCACTGATTTTAGTTGTTTCTACTGTAATTCAGAAGCCAGAGTATTTGAAAACACTTCTTTCCCAAATTTATCAGCTTTGTTGCTTTGAATTTGTGTTGTATCGCACGTTCGACATACGATATAGCGGATTATTTACAATTGGTGTATATTTGTCCTCATCTTGTTTGTTGTTAACAGAACGTTTCGGCTGATATACCTTCCAGGCTCCACCAAGTGTCTTGGGGTAATTTCGAACCTGGGTTCTCATTCTTAAGGTATTTTTCGATGTTGTTGTTGTTGTTGTTGTTGTCGTTATTATTATTGTTATAATTATAATTATTATTATTATTATTATTATTATTATTATTATTATTATTATTACAACATCGAAAAACACCTTAGTAATGAGAACCAAGGTTCGATATTTACCCAAGACACCTGATGAAGGCTGGGGGGATATATCAGCCGAAACATTGTGTTAACAAAGATGAAAACAAATATCCGTCAAATGTAATTAATGTCAATAATGTACATAATTCCTCATCTCTTAAATATAGGACGATATAACGGATAATAATAATCTTTTCGCAAATCGTTCTGCTCAAGATACTGGTAATAACCCTCGACAGCTTTACTCCGTTGAAGGCACTCAGCGTATTTCCATTTATATTGTGGCACAGTCCATTAGAAGCCAACCAATAGGGGTGTTATACTTCTACGCAACAATTAAATGCGTACACACTCAAACTGTTCTATATACATGAATAAATTCTAAACAATAACAAAACTCTAAATTTAATCATTGCCAATTTATACAAACTACCTCTCTGTAACAACTGACCTTAAGACCTAATTTCTATTCCACTCGAAATCACACGTCCAGGGAGATTTTAACTCAACAGAGACAACATAATGAGGTGAATTTATCTTCCTTTTCGTGAACTAATTATTTGTTGCAGACACAAAATAATTTAGAAAATATTTAACCTTTATATGAGTGGGGCCAACGAACCATGTTTTTCTTCTTTTTTTTTTGCATGTGCGATCTTCCCTACAAATTATATAACCTTATGGTGGGACAATATAGTTATCAGTTATCTGGTTATAGGTTATATATATATATATATATATACATATATGAATAACTTATTTAGAAATGACTGCGTGGCGTTCAATCATATGATAATATAAATTATATATATATATATATATATATATATATATATATATATATATATATATATATATATATATATATATTTGTTCATATAATGATATCTCCACAATGTGTTGATGATGAGAAAAACATGTAATCGCTACCAATATAGCAAGAGATTTCTCCGCAAAAAGTCTAAAGTAGAATGCTTAAGGATCGTTCTCCTTGGTTATATATCCAAAATTTTAAATTTAAAAGAGAGTTTTGACGCTGATATCCATTATTATTTAAATTTATTCATATGTCAACATTTCTGTATAAGGCTATATTTAACTGTAAAATTCAAGTCAAACATATAAATTGCATTACACATCTTCAGGGAAAAAAAGGTTAAGAACAAAAGGTAAACACCAAAACATCGTCTCTAAGTCCAGTTCATATTCAAATTTCTCCTTAAATAACCCGTTAAATAAATCGTTCTTAAATAAAGGTCTGTTAAAGGGAGACAACCCCTCGTGATATTATTAATAATATTAATAATATTATTAATAAATTATAAACAATCAAAAGGAGGAATTTATTTAACGGGTTATTTAAGGAGAAATTTGAATGTGAACTGGACTTAGAGACGATGTTTTGGAGTTTACCTTTTGTTCTTAACCTTTTTTCCCTGAAAATGTGTAAGGTAATTTATATGTTTGACTTGAATTTGACAGTTAAATATAGCCTTATACAGAAATGTTGACATAGGAATAAATTTAAATAATAATGGATATCAGCGTCAAAACTCTCTTTTAAATATAACATTTTGGATATATGTATATATATATATGTATCTATATATATATATATATATATATATATATATATATATATATATATATATATATATATATATATATATATGTATGTGTGTGTGTGTGTTTGTGTGTGTGTGTGTTTGTGTGTGTGTGCGTGTGTGTTTATATACATAAGTACATGTATGAATATGCGTACCAGATCTTACGTATATATATGTGTATTTATGTATATATATATATATATATATATATATATATATATATATATATATATATATATATATATATATATACATAATTTTAATTCCAAACGCATTCTAAACATATAGTAACAACTATATCTTTTTAAACAATGATGTACTGCATATTTCACCATAGCAATTCCAAACTTCACCATGTATACATAGAGACGCATTCTAACTTAGTAAGCTACACAAATGCTTGTTAGATGAAAGATATATACTTTCATGTAAATTTCCCTGAGGTTACAGAATAGTTAAAGGCAGAATGAGTTATTGATGCTTACATAGTGCGTACAACTTTAGTGTTGTGTAACATAACACCATTTACATAATATATATTTCATCATTCAGATTTTAAAGATATAATACGAATATTTATCTTTGTTTTTTTTTTTTTGTTTTTTTTTTTTGTATAATCCAAAATACTATTTTACATTCAGTATGTCATGATGAAGATAATTCCAGGAATGTTAACGTTTACTGTATGTACATGTTCTTGAATCACGCAACAATTCCATAGAGAACAGACTCTGCTAGTTATTAATCCCCGTGAGTGTTTGAGAAAATGGAAAACAAAACCCTGAAAAATTCACATATACTTGTCCAATTTTAATTCCATCATAATTACATATTTGCTCTGAGCTTTGAGATTAAGAAAATATTTTAAAATCTTAAAACAACACAAATGTCATGGCATTGAAGCAGTCACTTTATAACTGTAAACAAAGCATCATCTACAAAGGTGATTAATAGAGTTGTATGAGCATTTGCAATAATTTCCAAAATAATATTCTAATTAAACTACATCTATCAATATTAGAACATGTAATGAACTGAATACTGGGATTCATAACAGCTCTTATACTGACTCGATAATTATTTAAATAAAAAATACGTTCGCCTGTATCAATGACTTTCATATTACTTCAGTGGTAGATTATAAAGATACTTATTTGGAAAAATAATTTTTAGTTTGAATAGAATTAGTGTAAGTGCTAGAAACGAACATTTTTCTCTCCCCTCCTGGAACGAGTATGCCAAAATTAAAGTTGTTAACATTTAAGAAGAAAGTGACAGAAAAACGAATACAAAGTAAAAGGTTTGACAGAAATGTATACAGGAAATGGATCCACTAATTTTGCATTATATATAATCATCTAGATTAAGCATATGTCCAATATTTACGATAAACGCAACCAGATATATCAATAGTAGGTAGAAAATATTGAACAGTAATATATTGTAACGAAGGAATTTTTAAAACACGTGAGACAGTGTAGCGTAAAAGTCATTGCTACTGCAAAGGCGACATCAATATATAAGTAACAGAAACTAAGTAAAATGACATCATCAGCTTGTAAGAGAAAACATCTATAACAAGTTTGTAAATATTTAATGCAGCAGAAGGTTTAGTTAAATGTATTCTTGACATTACTGCCAAAGGTAACTGTATGAGAAAAATCATGTGAAGTGGAAAAAAATTTACTAAAACCGAAACAAGACACGTTGATGAAATGTTTTCAGTCCATATATTTTATGCTTACGTTTGAAGAACTGTACTCAGTACAGTATATTTTATATCGTCGAAAGGTTTCTGTATATATGCTTAGCGATATAAAAGTGCAGATTATTAAGTGGAAACGGCAGTCGTACACATTTACTTTCTCTTATTCAAATTTGACATTATGTAACATTGCATATGACCTCGGTTGTCTTCCATACACAAAATAATCCGACCAGGTAATAATTTACATTACACAAACCTACCTTTTCTTTATATCTCACACTAAGGCTGCAAGCTGGCAGAATCGTTAGCACGCCGGACAATATTCATCATTTCATTCATCCTTACGCTCTGAGTTTGCCTTTCGCTCTTTCGCGGTCGATAAAATCACTACCAGTCAAGTATTGGGGGTACGACGATATAGTCGAGAGTGCACCACCCCGAATTTCAGGACTTGTGCCTATAGCAGAAACGGCATATATCTTACACTGTGCTGCATTTGATTTTCAGTTGGTTTGATTATCTGTTAGTTCCGAAAGTTTGCATATTTAACACTTGATAAAACATTCCTGTCAACATCTCTTTCTCTTTCCAGTCAGTCTTACAGGCTATAATAATGCCAACTGATTTACCATAAAAAATTACTGTTATTTTTTTTTTGTTTTGTTTTTTTTTTACTTAGAAGCATTTAAACTACTCTACGTAAGATGTGTACAGTGTCCAACAGTATAATTTCCCATATACTGTAAAATTATTCTTACCTTCTGTTGTCTTTGTTTTCTATTTTGACGCATGTCATTAGCTATACCTAAACAATGCGTATAATATAGTTAGAATTTCAGTATTGTCTTAGTTCATAACCCCATATTCATGTAATTTTTATTTCCAGATCCGCGTAAGTCGATAGATTTTCCATTTCAATGAATGATACGGTGCATTTTCAGTCTTTGCGATTGATATTTTTATTAGAGATGATGTTTTCTTGGAGGTCCTAGACGACTATATTTATTTGGTTAAATTTACTTTTATGCTTTTGAACATGCCTGCGTATAATTACTCTGTCCTATTCTGCGGTTTTCTGTATTATGGCAGTAACATCTTTTCTGTTGACATTCCATAAAACTGTCGCAACTTCACATATAAATCCAAACTTTGTAAATTACCTGCATCCTTTCTTACTGTGCCAAGACCTTGGAACCAGAGAGTATATTATTTATCTCTGCTCAGTCTCCATATAATGTGTCATTACCTATTGCATTGTGCTTCATTTATATATATATATATATATATATATATATATATATATATATATATATATATATATATATATATATATATGTGTGTGTGTGTGTGTGTGTGTGTGTGTGTGTGTGTGTCTATGTATGTATATATCTGATAGTTTCCGGTGAAAAAAGTTTTGTTGTTTGTGAAGCTTTAAGGCAACGAGCAGTCACAAATCTTAGCAAGCCAGACGAAATGCTTTGCTACATCTCAAGCATCTTTACATTCTGAGTTCAAATTCCGCGGAGGTCGGTTTTTTGATTCGTCCATTTGGGGTGGATGAAATACCAGTGCAGTACTTTGCTCGATGGAATCGTGTAAGCCACAAAATTCCACATTTTGTGTCTGTAGCAGAAAGTATAATATATCGCTTTTAAGCACCTTAGAATCTTTGTTATGAGCCTCGCGTTTCTCAGTTCGTGTTGGATTCTCTTTGTCTAAATACATTGATTATCTTACGCCTGTATTTACCTCGTGGAGGCTTTTCTTGCATTCGTTTCTTAATGCCATTCATTTCTTCCAAATTTAACTCAGATGTTAGCTGATATAATGTTTATACTGTTTCATCTTTCTTTTACGTAGCTGTCGGTTCTTATGGCAGTTGCTTTGCATTTTTTTGATTTCCCTGATGAGAGAAATCAGTTTCAAGTCCTGTTCATGTTTTGTAGCATTTTATGTTCGATTCTCTTAATCCTGAATTAGATATCATTGTAGTCCTATTGTGAATGTTTTATAGCAGTTTTCTATTTGCAAACTCAGAAAGAAAGAATTTTACAATGCTGTAGAAAACTACGTATAACAGCATCTATGCGAGTGGAAGCCTGGTTAACTATGCAAATAGAAAATAAAGAGACAAGAATTAAAGTTTATATTACTGTTGTCGTTGCTCTGCTTGTTATGATTGATATTGCAAATTTGCTGCTAACGGTACTGTTGCTGCTTGTGTTGATGATTTTGGCACACACTTCTTCTTATAGAAGCAGTCTAGGAACATATTGTTTGAAAACGAAAAGAAGTGAAATATAATGACCTCTAATAAAGTTAGTCGAGGTATGGGTCATTGACTCTATTATCCTCTTGATTAATCCGGACATATTTCCTCATAGGTAATTCTTTACTGAAACCCGTAAATTCTTTTATATCTTTATAATACAAAACTTCTGTTGAAACCAATTCTAACCCTCACTCTATTACAACTCATTTACTCTCAGCTTATATGTATTTATGTTTCTAGCTACGTTTACGTTAACAAAGAATACCTTTTAATTCTTGCTTAATATTTATGCTATTTTAATCCTTCTATCGCGAATACACTCGCATTCCATTTATATTAAATATTCATTCTTATACCCATCTTTAAGTCAAAACATGTTTGCATTCTAATACTTGTTCTGAATTTCTTCACTTAGTCTTCGTTGTCCTCTCATTTTCGATTATCATTACCTTTTTCTTATAGTGTACTGCATATATGCTCTGCACTTACCACAGGGTTTTTAGATTAAGTACCTTATCACACACATCCTTTAAAATTCCTTTCAATTATTAACCTTTACAAATCAATTTTATTCTGTTTTCCTCTTTAATTTAACACTATTAATTCATTTGTAATTTTCATCTTCTTCTTTTATCTTAAAATAAAAATAAATGAAACGTACAAAAGAGAAAAATATAGATTTTAGATATTGCTATTCATTGTTTCGCGCTGTATACAATTATCTTAATTGAAATATATTCATCCTATTTTTTATATTCACTAGTATGTATCGTATTCCTAGTTTTATGTTTTATTTTTTATAAATTTACATTGTTATAACTATTAGCAAACTAAAGTTTTATACGCAACATTATTGTTGTATATCTTTAATAATTTGCTTTCATTCTTATACGCCATGCCATTAGAATGATATAAGTTATATATTAATGTCATAACTTCCTTTAGCAATTTTCTCTGTTAATTATAAATATTATCTGCAGTGCTAGAAATTATTTAAAATATTGTTAACAGCATTTCCATTACACGGTTCTTCCATCTTTTACATAATTCAACATGAAATTTGTACAAAAAGAGACAAGGACATATTTTTCACATTTGTCTGCATCAATGAGAGGCAAAATTGAAGTCTGCTCTTATTTCCTCATTGAGTTCTGTCTCAGTGTGGTAATGACTTGATCAGGAGAGATCATTTGTTCTCATCTCTATCCCTCTCTTTATCGTTCTTTTTCTCGATTTCATTCTCTATTTACTCAACCTTAAGTCTAGACAATATCCGTATACACTTTCAATATTCATACTCTCTTTCACACACATATATGCACACTCACACATACACACACAGCTGTATATATATGAATATATATATATATATATATATATATATATATATATATATATATATATATATATATATATATATATATATATATATATATTTATATAAGAATTTAAGGATTGGAGAAAACGCATGTTATAATTGCATACTTTATTCCTACATATGTTTCAAAGGATTACAACCTGTGTGATCCATAGGGATCTTTGATATTAAAATTGTAACCCTCTTATCAGGGAAAGCATGGGAATCATCTTAAACGTAAGACATTATGACCGATTATAAATACAATAGATGGATAAGGTTATGACTTGATTCATTTGAAAAAAACCGTTAGAGAATTGGACCACACAGGTTGTAATCTATTGAAACATATGTAGGAATAAAGATTGCAATTATAACATGCGTTTTCTCCAATCCTTAAATTCTTAAATATACTCAAATACCCAAAATGTTAAGGAGTTCCTGCCTTAAAAACAGGAACTAAACCACAGTTATTTTGTGTTTTTTGCAGCATTGGTTTCTATTAACCCATTTATTCTATCAGAAAATTTTTTATTCATTAAGATAGAAGAAATACACATAATTATATATATATATATATATATATATATATATATATATATATATATATATATATATATATATATATATATATATATATATATATATATATATATATATATATAGATAGATAGATAGATAGATAGATATAGATATAGATATAGAGATATAGATATAGATATATATATATGTACATATATGTTCATACGACTACACACGTATATACATATACAACATACATATGTGGAAAATACATGGCGCGCATATAAAAGTTGTGTATATAAATATCATACATTTGGGTATCTGATTTCTCTTCTGCGAGTTTGATTGTATGCATAAACTTGCTTCTGTGGTTTTCTATGTCTACTTCTGCGTGCGCACCTATTGCTGCGTCTGTAAATATATTCGCATTTCCAAACCTATCAATATGTTCACAAATATTCTCATAGAGCTAGATTTAGTAATGAATTCAACAGTCAATTCTACTTCAAATACTTTCGCATATGTAAATATGGAATTGTTCTCTATGATGTATGTATATATTATGCAGATTGTGTTTGTAGGAAATCAGAGTGTATTCATAAACCGAAAAAGATATTACTAAAGTATGTCCCTTAATATGTCTCTAGAAACTGAGTGCAAAG
>NC_142932.1:26380444-26385444 GCF_046866305.1 Octopus bimaculoides | reverse complement strand
GAGAGTGTATGTGTGTATATATGTATATATGTGTGTATGGAGACGTATGTGTATGTGTGTACATGTAAACATATATAAGCTTGTGTGTGTGTATGTGCATATGTATCGATGTATATATGGAGGTATAGCTATATGTATGTATGTACATATGTACGCATGTGTGTATGTGAGTATGTATGCGTATATATGTAAATGTGTGTGTGTATCTGTGCACGTTTATGTGGGTGCATGTGTATCTGTATGTGTGTATATGTATATGCATGCATATGTGAGTGTATATATGTGTTTGTGTGTATATGTGTTTGAGTGTATGGTTATACATAAAAAATACATATAAATATATATTGGTGTGTGTATCTAAGTATAGGTATATATGTGTGTGTGGGGGTAGGTGTGGGCATGTGGGTGGTGGTGTGCGGTGCGTGGGCGTGGGCGGGTATAATTAATGAATTAATTAATACACTATCGTTATAGGAAGATCCGATAGGAAATCTTGATGTACATGGGGGATGAATTTTTGGCAAGGGATTTTTACGCTGTAAACCGGGCGGTGTACGCCGCTGGATTTCGGTTGACTGGTTTGTTTACATTCTGTAAGAAAATAACGATGGTAGGTTGCGTGCCGTCGATTATTCTTTCGCCCTCTTGGATGATGTGTGTGTTTTGCTAATAATATTATTGGTGATGGCAATAATGCGACCCTGATGAGATGGAGTATCCAGAAATTTGTAATATGTTGTAATTTGTTAGAATATTTTACGAGACATCTTATGATGTGGTTTATTTTTCCGGGATACCCTATTGAAATGTGCATAGGTTTGGCTTATTGTGGTTGTTTCTGTTATTATAATTGTTGCTGCAATAAAGTATCTTCAATGCATTGATTTTGAGCTCTATCCTTTAAGAGACATGTATACATATATATATACAAAAACTCAACTGTGAGTTTTTGGCTAAGACTGTTAACAGATACTATATATTTTGTAAAATTTGTTTTATAAAAGTATATATTTAATATATATATATATATGTATGTATATATATATATATGGGGGATGATATAATGATTATATATAATATGGTGCAATTTTCACTAGGAAGAATCAGTTAAATTGTTTTGATGAATGCCATACAGATTATGCAGAGTAAGCATACAAAATAAGAAGATTCCTTCGCTTCCAGGCGTATACAAAACCTCTGACAAGCAACAAATGCAACCATATGTTAAGTAACATGCTGTTTCATGTTGAAAATGAAGTCTATGTCTCTAAATATCTACGTATGTATCTATCTAACTAACAAACAAAATAACTGTATATCTAGCTCACTATGAACCACTTTATCTATATACCTATCAGTCTATCGACATCTTTAACTACTTGACCATACACACGCTCACACATATAAATGTATGTGTATGTATGTGTATGATTAAAATGTAATTTGTTCAAATGTGTATTAGATATAATCCAACAGACGCGAAGTAATCAAAAGTAATTTGGAACATGCCAGTCAAAATGGTGGTCCTTCCACCAAACTTGAAGAAAGCAATATATATTCGCCCAGCTACTGCTTACGTATAAGCAAGTCAATGGTGTTAGCATACCATGCATAATATTGTAGACATTCATATGGATTATGTGGGAAGTTTTTGAGATAAGTATTCAAAATACGTGATACTATGTGATATTATATACACACACAAGGACAAACACATGCACCAATTCGCTCGCATACATACAGCCATGGACACACACACGGACATATATACATCTGCAGACTTATCTCCAAAATATATATATATAGCGGATTTTAGAAAATGGATACGTAATTTATAGTATGAATTCCAATGTAATGTTATAATTCGTTTGCGTGACTCGATGGTACAATCCGTATATGTGTGTGTGTGTGTTTGCACGTGTGTTTGCACGTGTGTTTGTGTGATTGTATGTGTGTGTGAGTGTGTGTGCGTGTGCGTGTAGAGAGAAAGAGAGAGAGAGCGAGAGAGAGAGATGGATAGATAGATAGATAGATAGATTGATAGATAGATAGATAGATAGATAGATAGATAGATAGATAGATAGATAGATAGATAACTAGACAGATAGATAACTAGACAGATAGGTAGATAGATAGATAGATAGATAGATAGATAGATAGATAGGTTTCTTTATTAGCCACACAGGGCTCAACACAGAGGGGACAAAATACAAATGTAGAGTTTTTCTTTTCGAGGGGGTCGAAAACAAAGCAGAAAAAAAAAACAAAAGTGGGGACAACGATGAAAAAAAACATCGCAAAACGTTTGGGGTATTTACAAAAAATACGAAATAATACAAAAAATTCCCAATAAATGGGGAGGTTATCCGTGGAAAGAAAAACCTTCGAAAAGACCACGGTAACCTCGGTCTTTAGCGTCACAGTTTGTTAAATAAAATTTCTTTTATTTAAGCAAGAAACGTAAGTAACTCTCTGTTTACAAAATGTTAAAACGTTTTATAGAATCATGGTCAAGGTGGCTTCGTCATTTATACGTGCGATTCTTGCTACATGTATCCATCTTTTTTTGAAACATTTGCTAGACAACACTTGCCTCTCTACTCTCACCTTCCTTTTCAAGTGATACTTGAAAAAGTTGATGAGAGATTGACCAGAGAGGAAAGTATTTGTCTCTAATCCTTTCAGACGCGTCCACCAGATGCATTCTTTGGCCATAGCCACAAGTACGATAAATACAGCTCTTCCTTCCCGTTTAAAGGAAGGAGGGGTGACGATATAGACGATAGACTCGGTTGATAAACCGACTCGTCCCACACGCGACAGCAGTCGTTCGACATAAGCCCACAGCTCCGAAATGGTTGGACACTGCACGAGTGCGTGTAGAACGGTTTCATCGCTCTGACCGCATCTCGGGCAGGTCGGCCCCACATTTCGCGAGCCGTGTCTATAGAGCTTATCCCGAACGGGTAGCGCCTCTCGGTAACACTGCCAGGCCAGGGATCTCTGGACGTTGTCCATAGGTCCCGGCCCGAAAGTCGTCCTGAACAGGCGGGTCAGGTATTCCTCGTCGACGCCCAGGTTCGCCCCGAGATCGTCGTCGTACCTGCCCTCCACTAATCCCCTATAGAATGACTTCGTTGTGATGCAGCCGCTCAAGGTCGACCCGGGACGGCAAAGTTGTTGCAGAGCAACGCGACACTCACGGTGCCATTCGCCATTCCTCGGCCTCTTTTTGATCCACGACTGCAGCTCGGTCATGGAGACGAGCTGCGGGAAAGCGCGTCGCACAAACGGCGACCACACCTGCTCACCGTCGTCTACGTAGAGCCGGAGATGTCGCAGTCTCAGCGCATGTCTGCGCATCATCAACCACGGCATGCCCAGCCCTCCTTTCAGCGGGTGTTGGCAACAAACTGATCGCCTCACCATCGGACCGCTTCATTTCCACAAAAAGCGGAAGAGGATGCGCTCCATTTCGGTGATGGCGCGATCGGGACAAGGCACGACGGTCAGGCGGTATTCGATGACGGACGCGATGTACGCGTTCGCCACCTCCGCCCGACCTTTTAGGGACAGCTTCCTCTCGGACCATTGCCGGCAGAGAGTGGCCACCCTACTCGTTATCTCGTTCCAGTTCTTCTCCGTTTGCAGGTCCGGACCGAACCAGACTCCGAGCAACTTGACCGGACCGTCCGTCCAGCGTCCCACTATTGAGTCGCTGCCGGACGGTATGGGCTTGCTTCTCCAGGTGCCGAGCAGCAAACCCACCGACTTATCCCGGTTGATTTTCGCTCCCGTCACCGCTTCGTAGTCTTTCAGCGTCTCGCCGACAAGCTCGATGTGCTCGTGGCTAGACGCTATGACGGTGACGTCGTCCGCGTATGCCGACACGCTCGTCCCGCACCCCAGTTCTCGCGGGATGCCCCTCAGCGTCGCCAGCTTCCGCAGTAGTGGCTCGAGAGTCAATACGTACAGGAGCGGCGACAGGGGGCATCCCTGACGAACCGAACGTGCAATGTCGAAGGGTCCCGATAGACGTCCATTGACGCGAACAACCGAACGGATGCCTGTGTACAAGGCAGCCATCCAGCCGCGGAAAACAGGACCGAAGCCGGCCGCTTCGAGGACGGCCTCCAAGTATCGATGGTCTACCCTATCGAAAGCTTTGGATTGATCCAAATTGATCAGGGCCCCTCCCATGCCAGGTTCCTTAACTACCCTCTCTATGATGTAGCGCATCAGATGGAGGTTGTCATGGATGCTCCGGCCCGGCACGGCGCACGTCTGCTCCGTGCCGACCAGTTTCTCGATGACAAGCGCCAACCGCTTGGCTAACACCTTGGCCAAACTTTTCATGTCTGCATTGAGCAGAGTGATGGGCCTAAAGTTATCTATGGCGTCGCCCTTGTTTGGATCTTTCTTCAGCAGCGTTACCGCTCCTCGGCTCTCAAAACCGGGAATGCTCCCGTTCTGCTGCCAGTTGCAGTACACGGCCGCCAAGACTTCTCCAAACAAGTCTGGCATACAGTTGTAAAGCTCGTAGGGCAGACCATCCAAACCCGGAGTTTTGTCCGTCGAGCAACCCGCCATCGCGTCCCTCACCTCCTCCGCCGTGATGACCCCTTCGCAGCACTCCGCGATAGATAGATAGATAGATAGATAGATAGATAGATAGATAGATACATTTCTTTTATTAGCCACACAGGGCTCAACAAAGATGGGATCGATACAATGTAGAGCTTTTCTTTTTTGAGGGGGAAGGACAAAAAACAATAGGGGTGTGTCGATCAAAAGGGATCGTAGGAAGGGAAAAAGGGGGGGAGTTCGATCAAAAGGGATCGAGAAAAAAAAAGCGATCAATAGGGATCGTGTATGACACAGTAATGTTCTCGTGTAAAAAGAGGGGAGGACAGTTTAGGTTTAGCCGTGGAAAGAAAAGCCTACGGAAAAGACCACGGTAGCCTTGGTAAATATTGTCATTACAGAAACTATAACAGTAA
>NC_142932.1:26350444-26375444 GCF_046866305.1 Octopus bimaculoides | reverse complement strand
ATATTGCTGTCCTCAACATTTTTATTTATATTTGCTATGGAATATTTATCAATAAAATTGTTTTTCCACATAGATTTTGATTTATTCAAATCAATTTAATCATTGGCTTCAATTCAGCATTGCAGGTAATTTATATTTAAATGTTATCTCACAACAAATAGTTTACAGTTTGCAATTTACAATATCGCATATATAAATCTGTATTCGTTGGAAGAACACCAATGCCGAATTGTTGTTGTTATTATTATCATTATTATTATTATTATTATTATTATTATTCAAGTACTGCCTGGAATCGAAATCGGAATCTTGGGGTTAGTAGCTCGCGCTCTTAATCACTACGCCATATGCCCGTGGGCATATGGCGGAATCTTGTAGACGAAAATGTATGTATGGTAGCAAAACTGCCTTCATATTGAGAAAGAGCAACCGAAAGTTAGATAAATAACCATAACTATCTTTTGCCAAAGAAATTATTTTCAATTAGTCAGGCCTGGTTATTAGGCTAATTGAAACCTACGCTATTAGGGTCTATGATATTTGATTCTCATACACTAAATATTTTTCCGACCTTGTATGAAATATATAGATATCTGCAGACGACTTTTTATTGTATTGAGGCAAACATTTTCACAGGAATTGACAAATTTTGTATTGAGTGTATCAAATATCATTCCCGTAAGTACAATTTCATATTAATATGTGATAGAAAACTGTACTCGAAAACAATTTTAAATAGACACTCTAAATACTTATATCATATTTAGAATTTAACCATGTCGAGTAGGACTTGTCTCGGTCAAACGATAAATTTTGCAGCGTTTTCCTTGGGTCGGCGTAAAGAAATCGAGAAAATGTTATACATGATAATGATATTCCGTAGGGTAGTAACTGATATAAGTTTTACTAAAATATGTAATCCATATACATGAATAAATCCATATACATGAATAAATCCATATACATGTGTAAGCATTGTCTGTACGTATGTATGTGGGCTTGTGTACGTGTGTGAGTATCAGGTAAATAATTTCCATTTATGTGAGACACACACATATATGCATATTTATGTATGTATATATACGTATGTGTGTATATGTGTACGTCTATGTGAAGTTTGTGTGTGTACATTTGTGTGTATTTAGAATGCAAATAGAATATAAGTGGTGTGTTGAAAGACAATTAAGTATAGGATCAAACGCCACTACTGATGATATAAAACTAGAACGAAATCAATATATTACAACTTATAATAGCTAGCGGTTGTTGACATTATAGCAGCGAGAATGATTTATAGCACAGGGATAATCCTCTCTTGATTTACGAATGAAGAGAATTTGAATTTCGAGACACAACGTAAAATACCTAAATAAATATAAAATTTTATGAATTATAATTATTAAAAAAATATTTGTTGTAAATTCTTAATCCACACCACTAAAGAACGGCAAACAGAAATAATTCATTAGTTTCTGCAAATATTATACTAATGTTTCTAACCTTAGGCAATACGGATAATTTTGGTTTCGAAATTTGTTACAACGCCAGCAGTTTCGGGGTAGATAGTATGGGGATTACATCAACCAACGTGCTTAACTGGAATTAATTTTATCGAACCGAAAGGATAAGAGTCTAAGTCGAATTACACAGAACTTAATTACAGACAAAATGCGTCTAAGCAGCTCCCTCGTCGGGATGACGATTGTGCTAGAAAGCCGCCTCAGGGAATACAGTTAATGCTGCGAATAGATGCTTAACTTCGCCCTTCTGTGTAGTTAAGATTGTATAACTTAAAGAGATGCAGATATCGGATAATTAGAATTAATAGTATTTGATAATCTCGAATATATTGGTAGCACCATTCCGATGCTTTTAACACAAAACTAAATAATTAACAAGTCAGATAAATGCAATGAATAGAATTGAAATAATTAGATACACTATCTACGAAAGCACGTGATGCCAATGTGTTACAAAACAATGCAAGATAAACTAAACGTTGAAAATATGAAATTAAACATATATTTGAGGGAAAATATATTTATATACACGTAATTCCCATAAGCGGAAATACGTAGGTGTATTTTATATATATATATATATATATATATATATATATATATATAGAGAGAGAGAGAGAGAGAGAGAGAGAGAGAGATAGAGATAGATATAGATATGTATATATACATGTATATATATATATATATATATATATATATATATATATATATATGTTTAAATATATATGTTTAAATATATATGTGTATGTGTGTGTGTGTGTATTTATGCATGTACATAAAAATATATGTATATACGTACATATATACATATATATATAAATAGATTGATTGATAATTGGGTGAATGATTTGCTATTTATACTTGTCCATATAATATACATGCAGTGTTTTCATTTTCACATGTGTACGGAGCGTGCAAGGGAATGAGCTTTATAAAATACACTCTTAACGTGATCTAAATTACCTACCTAACGGAATATGCGATCGTGTTTTTTTTTATTGTTTGTGCAAGTCTTTGTACGTAAATGCGTGTGTAATTGTGACCGACTCTGTCCATCTGAATGTGAGTGTGTGTTTGTGTGTGTGTTTGTGAGTATGTGTGTCTGTGCTCGTATGTGTGTCTATATTTGTGCTTCTATGTTTGTGAACGTGTGTTTGTGATTGCATGTTTGTGTTTCTGTGTGATTGTGTGTCCGTGTGTCTGTGTGAAAATATTAAAAAAAATATTCGCGAATGCATGAGTAATTTGTAGCACCATGCTACGGGATTTAAATTGAAATTCTGATTTAGTGCACTTCAGTTTAGATGTAGCGAATCACTTTATATTCCCTATCCGTTCTGCCTAAGGTTATGTATGATATCCTGCTAATTCTGAAAGAATACGAACTTTACAGAACGTGTATCTGAAAGGTTGATAACGTGTCACATCCTGTGCATCTAGTGTGTGACAATACATTTTGTTTAAAGAACATTTGGTCGTTGATGTCTTCTGGAAATTTTTTCCCTGGACAATTTCCTGTAGATTTCGAAATGTACTGCCACTAAATCACCGCATCCCTAATTCCTGATGCGAAAACGTAAAATCTGTAATGTTACATTTGATTTGTGAACTTGAATATTTATTGATTTCATATTTTGAAATGTGATTAGATTAGAGTTGTTGATTAGATCCACACAATGTTCAACTGGCCCTCTCGTTATTGACCCCGAAAAGATGAAAGGTAAAGTCAATGTCCGTGGAAGTTTAACTCAGAACGTAAAGACGGAAGAAATCCAGTGAAGCATGGACGGCAAAAAAAGCTAAGTCACAAATGTCAGACTCCTGGCCCGTGGGCCACCTCCGGCCGTGCAGCAATTCGATACGGCCCGCGGGACTATTTAGATCTCAGCATAATATTGGTCCAAGTGTTGGTGTCAGCAAATAGGGTACTTTGCTGCCCTCAGCTACACCCATGCCTTTATGTTACAACACATACATAGTGTGTGGCTAAAGCAGGCCATTATGTTACATATAGCACTGACTGTACTACCTTTCTTACTAAGAGTGTCACCAAAAGTAGCAATGTAAACAACACCACTGTAACTATTATACCCTGTCTGTACAAACAAAAAAAAACATTAAAGAGGCATGATAACACTGTCACAAATCTTATTTGTAACTTCAACAAACCATGCTGGGAAACGCCTCCTTCGCTTCTCTAATCGCGCAAAATCTACTAATTCCATAATGCACTGCAACAGCCGCCTTAACGCTCTTTCGGGTGATCATCTTCACGTGACATCATTCAGTAGTAGTAGCAATTTATATCAATGATCATGAGAAAGGTCGATGCTGAAGAAAGAAACTTTCAGATACGAAGAGAAACCGAGTACATGTTTACTGACATTGATAGCAAGCCCGTGTGTCGTAACAGTGGTGTAAATTTTGCCGTACTTAAAGAGTATAATCTCAAACGCTACTACGAGACAAAACATCAGGACAAATATAAATACCTCACTGCTGAGGAGAAGCAACGAAAGGTAGACGAGTTGAAGAGGAATTTCACATTACAACAGATGTTTTTTTTAACTGAAGCAAAATCACAAAGTGTAGCTGCTGTTAAAACAAGTTTTATTTTGGCAGAGGATATCGCAAAATCAGCCCGGCCAGGAATCGATGAAGAGCGTGTGAAGAGCTGCGCGATGAAAATGTGTGACCTTTTTGTGTTCAGACAAGAGCCAACTGTTTGCTAAAGTGATTATTAACAGAAATACGGCTTCCGATTAGGTGTGTGAGATGGCCAGTGATTTGAAGACACAGCTGATTTTAAAAAAAGACAAGATTTTGATGCATACTCTCTTGCTGTGGATGAGACTACTGGCACGACTGATACGGCACAGCCAGCTATCTTCATCTGTGGGGTGGACGGCAATTTATTCATCATCGAGGAAATTTTGGACATTAAATCGATACACGGGCAACAACAGGAAAGGACCATTTTGCAAAAAATCTCAGAGTCTAACCGATATGAAACTGCCCTGGGATAAACTTGAAGGAGTTACAACAGATGGAGTACCGGCGATGTGCAGGGATAAAAGTAATTGCATAAAGAAAATTGATTATTTTAATTTTCAATAAAAAGTACATTTTTATGCTGAGTAAAGTATTTTAAGTAATTTAAGAAACAGTTAATTTAATTTTGGAATAAAGTTATATTCCGTCTGTTTCAATGCATGTTTTTAAAACAAATTTAGTCTGTTCAATAAATTTCAATCGTGTTCGGGCCGCGACACCTAAAGTGTGCTTTGAGTCCCCTCTCTCGCCGTGTAATTGAGTCTGACACCCCTGAGCTAAGTAATTTGCCTAGCGTACTAACGATTTTGACAGCAAGTGTTAGATATAGGCAGAAGGCCAGGTTATATTACTTTTTCTGTGAACGGAGAGCTAGTCGATTACATGGACACCAATGCTTGACTGCTACAACCCCGAAAAGATGACACCCCGAAAACTTGAAAGGAAAAGTGGACTGCGAATAAATTTGTACGAAATGCCACGAAGCACTTCATTTTCGGGGTGATGATGACTCTACATGATGAGCGTTTAAATGTAACACACCAGACACATAGACACATAGATTAGGTTGGAGCGAAAATGGTATTTTTACACAGGTTTTCGAAACGTACTTTTCGTTGTGAGATCCTTTTAAAACAATTGTTTTAAAATCTGAAGCTCTTAAATTTACATCTTTTGGCTCTGCAGCCCATTTTAAATTCTAAATAATGAGTGAAAAATCAATTTATACCACATTTGCCGTTACTCATTTTATTCTTTGCATTCATTGTTACTAATGGATTTCCTTTTGTAACATCCTGTAAAAACAAGTCTTAAAATCTCAAGCTCTAACATTCATATCTTTAAGCTCCGCAACGCACTTAAAGTTTCAAAATTATGTGAAATAAATAGACTTTTCAACTTTATTTTCTTAATTATTTTTTAATACTAGGTCATCGAATATATGTGTTACATGAGGTCTAGATTACACAGACATTAAAATAAAATTACGTGCGAACCAATTTTTGATTCTTGACACATTTTGGTGATAAAAAATAATATACATCCATAATTAAATAATACGAATCGTTGTAGTGTACTAATTTTTGTTCCAATAATAAAGCCAATTGAACTTTTGGCAGACGAAAATTAGCATCTTACTCTCAAACAAGGAAAGGAGCAAACAAAATTGTGTTGTTTTGGAAATTCCTAAAACGACATAATTCCTAAGACGATATAAGATTTTCGGTTTAACTGACTCAGTCGTAACACCAGCGATAGGTACATTTTGCCAAGGAAATATTATGTTTCCTGTTACAATCTTGACAATTTGTTTAACTGTAGGATCTATCTTAACTACATTCTTTTCTTTTTCTCGTTCAAATAAGACGTTGTTTAGTTCGTCCTTTGAAGTTGGCAAAACTTACTCGCTAACATTACATGCATTAACACATATCATGACGCGTTAGTGGCATATGAGTCATCACTAAATATAAAAAAACACTACATTTAACACGATTATTAATTTTAAAACAATAGCCTAAAGTTAAAGTACAAAGCAGAAACATCTCACACTTACGACGTATGTTCACATGCAACGACCGTTGCAGCTGCACTGGAGAGACGTTCACACTCCCGTTCACTTTATAATCAATGTGCAATCTCAAGATAGTCAATTGCATTGATAATTCGTATGCAACCTCTTAAGGATACACATTTTACTGTATGTGGAAATACGTACTCGTTACGACTCATAACCCATGAACTCATACATTCGACCAAAACTTTTTAATTGCGTTGCGGAGCCTGACAAAACTATTTAACCGCAAAGGTCTTTATTCACCTTTCTTTTTACCATAATTCACAACAAAATATCGATATATATATATATATATATATATATATATATATATATATATATATATATATATATATATATATATATATATTTGTTTTGCAAGATTTTTGATGTGAAATCATGTGTTGAAACAGATGTTGTTGTACTTGGGGATGGTCATATTGCCAGTTTAGCCAATAAAAACACACGCACTGTATATTTGGTGTTAATTTGCTTCAGCTTTATATTACATTAATCTTAATCTTATTTCGGCCAGAGTTCTTTCGTCACACTTCTGTGACCTCATCAGTGGTCCTTTGTTTCCTTCTTTCTTATGTGTGTCTCACCTTGCTAACTATCAGCCATTTTGTATTTCAAATACAAAATGGCTGATAGTTAGCAAGGTGAGACACACATAAGAAAGAAGGAAACAAAGGACCAATGATGAGGTCACAGAACTGTGACGAAAGAACTCTGGTCGAAATAAGATTAAGATTAATGTAATATAAAGCTGAAGGAAATTAACACCAAATATACAGTGCGTGTGTTTTTATTGGCTAAACTGGCAATATGACCATCCCCAAGTACAACAACATATATATATATATATATATATATATATATATATATATATATATATATATATATATATATATATATATATATATATATTCTTAGTACGTAGTTATACACGAGCAAACAAACTTATACTATGTGTGTGTGTGTATCTGTGTTTATATACTATTTAAATAAGTGTGATATAAATTGTGGGAAATAATGATAAGTTCTAGATTAATATTCTCTCCAACTTCCCTTAAATAATTAATACACGTGTCATTCAACTCGTAATTTTGAAGCCATTATTATAAATTTTAATTGTAGCCGCCAGAACAAAAAAGTATAGTGGAAGTAGTGCATACACAAAATTATATATTCCTATAGTAATTCACTAAATCAGTAAAATAAATATAAATGCAGAACTACATTATTAGAAGTATACTTTCGAAGACGACATAATTCGAAGTGCATGCGTCTAAATGAATGTTCGGTTGTGCGCGTGTGCCTGCGTGCGTGCGAGAAGTTTTGTGTGTTCGAGCGAGTTCATGAGGAAACGTTGTTGTTACGGCCCGAGTTGGAACCCGGCCATGATAATAAATTATATATAATGGCTATGGTTTATATATCGGTTGTGGAAGATGCAAAGAAGTGTTGCATGATCTGTGAATGATTGGTCATGTGACTCATGATATTCATACACGGATGTGAGTGTGAACACATCAGTCTTTTCAGATGTGAAATTGAGAATTGGGGATTGATAAGACTCATCAGGAAGTGGAACGAATCTGAACACCATCTATTAATCCGATTGGCATAAACTATTGAAGAAAGATGTTCATGTAGAACTCAACTTTATTGATGTTGAGGTCGAAAACAATGCACTCAGTTATCGGAATAGTGGATCTCAAACCATATGTTCCATCCATAAATAAGAGCATATGATATTGACTTTAGAGTCGCTTTTAGATATAAAATGTCTAAGGATCCCTAGGCAGCCACGAATACATTTCAAAAGAAATTTGAAGTTGCACACCTTATGAAAGTAGTTGTTCCATGGACAATAGAAAATGTACTGTGGTGGATGTGAACATAATATACATTAAGAGATATTCGTTTCATATTAAAATAAATACACTCATACAAGTCATTAACAGCAAAGGTCATATCAAATATATATATCGAGTAGGAATCACATGGGTCACTTGTAGTAACATAGCGACCAAAATTACTTTCATACATCAAAAGTTATATGAAAAGACGTTAAAAATGTATTACAGGAAGGAGTCACTAACTTAATTTCATTAATATTTTGCTACTTAAGCTCAGTTTTCAAAATCAAGCAAAAATTAAAATTTTATTCAACATTGCATTACGTAATTTAAATCCATGGGAATTAGAATATTTGCAATGTGCAAGATTCCATTTTAAGACATGTTTTACACCATTAATAAAACTATAATAAAACTATACCCGAGCATTTAAATATCTCGCTGTTTTTCCTCTGTATTTAATTTGAATTTTATTGTCCAAGTTTGTGGCCATTTTAGATGTTACAACCTTTCAAGTATATATATGATTGTCTATTTATATATATTATGCATGCCTGTTTTAATATCCTAAATATTGCGACTATGTACATGTAAGTTCCTTGCAAGGGCCTTTTTGATTTGACCCCATTGATTTAGTTGATACCCTATTTATGAAAGATATATTACACATGGGGGATGTACTGTTGATTAAGTGCTAAATAATGAAACAAAACATGAAGTAATTTATACGAATTATACGGCAGTAAAAATCAATTTGCTCTGAAGAATTTTCGATATTTGCTGTCGGATAAAATTAGTTCCGTTAGCATATTGTGTCACAAAATATGACAATCTTGAGAAAATTTACGATAGAGAAGAATTGAAAGAAAGTAATATTGGTTTAACATGCAAACAGAATACAACGGTGAGTTGTGTCAAGAACGGAACTATTTGATGTTCACAACTACAATGATATATATATACATACATACATATATATATATATATATATATATATATATATATATATATATATATATATATATTTATATATATTTATTTATATGTATGTGTGTGTGTGTGTATGTTTTGAAGGTCATCTTAGCTATTTCGTAATATTGATTTTAAATGTTTGCACAAGGCCAGAAAATTTTGAGTAGAGACGTAAATCTGTTGCATCAACCCCAGTTTTCAACTGCTACAAATTTTCCTGACCACAAATCGATGAATCTCAAAGTCAAACTCGGTGGATTTAAGCTCAGATCGTGAAGATGGACAAAATACTGCTAAGCTCATTTCATAGTCTGCTAACGAGTGTGCCTGCTCGCCGACTTTCTTTTCCAAGCACAACAATCGTTTCGGCTTCATATTTCTCTGCTCCCTAATGGGCTTGGAACGATGTAATAACACTGCAAAAGTGTCACGTCAGGTGACAGAAGATGAATCACAATTCTCAGATTTACCTTTTACTTTTGCTTCAAGTTATATTATATGTATATATGTATGTATTGATAGGAAGGACACCAAAAGAAAAAAATGAGGCCTCGATATTATGTAAATAGAGGAATTTATCTGTAAAATTATGTGACACTGGCTACCGAATAAGTGTCACATATTTTTACAGATATGTATAAATGTATATAATGTAAAAATAAGTATATTATGAATTCGTGAGCATACCACAAAGAGATCACTCAACCTGCGACGATTTACATATAAAAAAAAAAGTTTGTATAAAATGTACGTTGCATATTTTAGAGGGATGATTGTAAAATGATCAGAATTGTCTAAGCCAAAATCCATATTTCGAATATATGTTTGAAACGCATTTTGGAGCTCTAATATCTACAAATATTTCCCACATTTTTACGTTAATTTTACTTACCCCCCGTTTCGAAGCATTGTATTAAATAAATGAGTGGAAGTGTATATCACAAATATCCAACATAACTTAAGTAAAATTATTGATATGCTCGACAACTGTCTCATTTCACACTGTACATTTATTGCATTATAGATTCTCTGCAATTTCTCTGAAGAGATAAATCTGAATTTATTGAAGCGTATACTTTGTGTTATAAGCTGGATGTGATATACCAAGTTTAAGGAAGAAAGAAAGTATCCGCCAATCAGAGCTCCGTTGTGTGCCGGTTCAAATGTAAAACGGATATGTCATAAGACCAGTAAAGTGAATTCTACTTGTAATATTCTTCTCGCCTTTCAAAGGATATTGCGTATGATCTTCTGAAGTTTCTCTTAATCACACTAAAACGGTGCATATGCGAGTATATTTTCTATCTGTCATCTATATATATATATACATACATATATATATATATATATATATATATATATATATATATATATATATATATATATATATATATATATATATATATATATATACGCATATCGTACACGCGCACACACAAGTGTATATGTGTTTCTGTGTGTGTTTCTGTGTGATATTTCATGTTACAAATACTATACAATACCATATACGGCGAATGTCTAGCCTTGCATTGCAAGTGGCTTGAATTCATGTTCCTGATTCTACCAAATGAACACTTTTTTTTATTAAATTAAAGAGCGCATGCATCTATACACACACGCGCACACATACACACACACAAAGACACAAACACATACACACATTCGCAAACACGGAAACACACAGGCACATATATATATATAGGAAACACAACTTTCACAATTCAAGTTATTGGTCAATGCAGACCTTTATCCGGGAACATGACAAAATAAATCAGCCTGGTGGGTTGTTAAAAAGTGTGTGCACAACGAATATGAAAACAAAATGCGCGCTGACGACACTAGGGTGTGGAGGGGACTTTCGGAAAATTCACAAGATCATATTTTTCCGTCATATCTTCCGGTACGTTTATAAATGATCTTTTTTTCTAATTAAACACATGCACAATTTATTCGATCTTAACTTTCATTTTTCTTCATTTTAATTGTAATATATAACTCTGTCAAATTTCTTTCCTTACTCATGTTGTGATCTCATCAGTGACTCTGTCCCATGTGTCTTCTCTTGGTCAGCTTACAATTTAGCAAAGAAATTTATAAAATTCAAGTGTAACAATATCTTTTTCAACATATTTGTTCACGTCAAGAATCTTACGAAGCAAATACCTAAACGTAAAAAGCATATACTTTGTTGTGTATGGGAGAGTTCAACCTCCACTCACTCATTATTTATATTTATTTTCTTCTCCAAAACATTTTTATGTTACAACTTTGTCAATGTTTGTGGATATATGTTTTTAAGCAAATTTACTTGGAAAGGTTTTGTATGGAAAATTGCTGTCCCGCTTATAACACATGGTTAAAGTTTATTATTTTTACAAAATATCACGCCTGTAGTTTAGTAAATATGTTTTCTAGATATCAATATCAAATAGAGACCGTTAGCCTTTCACAATACCGTATCCATATTTTCATCCCCTATACTCCTGTATAATGCTGTAATTGCTATTGTACTGAGTAGCATTAATGACGTTGATAATAACATCAAATGTATTATTTGCAAATAACAATGATGAAACGTATGGAGAGAAAAGTATATTAATTTGTTTCGGTTATTATTTTCAATGTATATCTGCATGTGAACTTGTGTGTAAGTGTGAATCTATGTTTTAAGTGCACACAAACGTACAAATTGAAGCTGATGCTTTCAGTTATTGCGGTTATCAGTGAAGTTAACTTTCTATGCTCATCCATCCTCCAGTATTACCAGATCCAGATTTCATTCAAACATATCTTCGATACTATTGTGAAGCCTGAATCAAAGCAAAGGAGCATTTGTTCTCTCTTCTCTACCATAATGAATGTCATAAACCTGCAAGCTGGTATTTCCATTTCAACAACGCAATAACAATTATAAGAGATACATCTCAATTTCATTTTAATAATTACAAAATATTCTTTCCGGCGATCTGCTTGTTGACATTTTATCATGAATAAAATATGAAAAAGCTAGTATTGGATTTAGATTTTGGCTGAAGGCCAGCAATTCCAGGGAAGCGGGTAAATTGATTACACTGACATCATTTATCAATTAATGCTTATTTCATCGGGCCTAAAAGAATAAATGACAAAGTCGATCTCGTTAGAATTCGAACTCGAAACTTATAGACAGCCGAAATACCGCTAAGAAATTTGCTGACTTGCTAACGACTCTGGCAGCTCGGCGTCATAAAATAAGCAACTTGAATCAACATACTTAAATATAATACCAAGGCAAAAATATATAAACGATGGAAACTCTCAACACTGTTTGTCCTTCTGATCAAACTACAGATAAAAACCATTCCAGAAGAAACTGAACACCAAAGACAACTAAGAGATAAGTTAGCGATAGAATAAATGAAAGTGGACATTAAACTAGTTAAACTCAGCGTATCAAACAACGAAGAAAAATATAAAACCGTTGATAGTTTTGTATTCATGCTGATGGACAGCATTTGACCAGAAAATTGTAAATCTGAAGAAATAAAATCCTTTCAATGGGATATTGATACCCGGTCAAAACTGAATGCATTTCTGATAACAACCGTCTAAAAAGAAACAGTAATGAAAACCAATGCTGAAATGACTAAGCAACTATTTAGAACAAAGTACGGGCATTTAAAAGAACGCAGCGATTAGAAATACACTCACAATTTGGAGTAAATTGCTCTCAAACCCGAATGAGGGATAATTCAGAAACTAGAAGGGATCATCCCAAAGCAAGGAATATGTTTCCTCCAGCATTGAGAAACTCTTAAAGAAACGTATTCTGTGGAAGAAATTCGAAATATCTAAAAACACCTAATATTCTTAGACAGGAAAACCAGTCTCCTAAACATTGAAATATAGTTGGTAACGCTGACAAGTCATAACAACATAATTAAAACGATATCTTTTAGATCCAATCCAGAGAAAAGGGGACACACGATGGAACAAATAATACAAGACAAAACCATAGTAATAAACATATCAAAGTAAACTTCTTTCCACAACAAACGTTAATATACTATGAAAATTATTGATATTTACCCGATCTTTACGCACATATAAACAGAATGAAATCGAATACAATAACACGAAAGTGTGTAAAATTATGCGACTTAAAGAAGCACTACTTAATTATAACAACAACGATGATTCACTTGTTAAAAGCAAAAGTAATTGTATTCCAGCTAAAGATAGTAATTAAACATTCGATAACTTTTCTGCCCACATGTTTCATTTCCTTTATCATACTTCACATAACCAATTAACACAAACCTCATCACTATTTGATGGGGGGAAACTTAACTGAACTGCCAAATCATAAAGAATTGACGATTCAGTAAGCCAATACAGGGTTGCTTTGACACGAATGGATACGAAATACTACAAAGACCTAGTATAGTCTATGCTAGAAACACCACGAAGAAAAGTTTTAAAAATATAAAAAAGAGAAAATAAGGAAGTTTCTCTAATTATTACTTGCCATACATGGAAATTATCTGATACTTAAAGAAATCGAATACAAAGGGATGCTGACAATTTCCGGCTTTGTGTAAATGGAAATAAAGGAGGATCGGTTAATTGTAATTTTATTCAACATATTCCCCTATCAGGTTCACACATTCTTACAGCGGCCCTTCAGTTTCTTGCAAGGAAAAAGCCTCCAATCAAGCCTTTCACGATATCCATAAAGACAAGATATAATGAATTTGAAATATAAAATAATATATTGTTTACAAAGAATTCACAAAAGCCTGATATTTAATGAGGCCTGCTAAGAATCATCATATATATATATATTAATGTTCACCTCATATCTACTTTTAAAATTATAGCTGGCTCTTCATGTGAAACCCAGCGCGTAACCAACTTTCTTGAAACACTGCTGCAACCTCATCTGAAATGTATCGGTATCTTCACTGGAGATAATCTAGATGTGATAAATTACCTCCCAAAACAATCGGGGAAGACAACTACCTCCCAAAACAATCAATGAAGAAACTCTCATGATATCTTTGTAAACCTATCTTACAAAATATCAAATACGACTAACGAAGAGAAGCAATCCCATTCTGGTTAGTAAACTATGCAGAAGAATTATTAGAATCCATGAACAAGGAAAGTATCAAAATTTATCAAAAGTATCAAAATTTGTTATTCAGAATAATTATGTCATGTTTGATACCTAGAGAAATAAATGTGCAATTGTGTTGGGAACATATGCAATTCCAATTCTTGAAAACTTAATACTGAGGTATTTTGAAGTGACTACGTATCTAGCATCACTAAAACAATATGGATATTCCTTTTACCAATATAAGAGAGAACTCAAAAAGATATCTGGATGACTGAGTTATTCTTTCGAATATAAATATTGATAATCTATTCAAATTTATAACACTGCTCAAAGATACCAATGCTACCGTCCAATATACAATGGAATACAACAATGAGAGGAGAGATAATCTTCCATTTCTAGATACTTTAATAAAAATGTCAATACCCAAATAGAAACCGATATCAGTTATAAAATCACAGACTCGAAGTAATACTACCTATTCAGTTCATACCAGTGGAATCAAATTTAAATAAATATCCCTTTCAATTTAGCGATTTGCACAACTGTGTTTGACAGAAATACCCGGAGCTTATGATTTCTTGAACTTAAAGCCATACTCGTCTACATTTATTAACCACATTCAGCAATACATGATGCAATAAACAGTGCCACGAGAATTGATATCCAAACTCTAAGATAATTAAAACTAAATAACACACTAATTGAAAAAAACTCTGTCTTATGTATCTCCCACAACCAACAATGAGGTATATAATAATATTATTCCAAATTTGCCTATCCTCACCAGGGCCCATATTATATTCGCCGCGCAGAAACCTGATTAAACTATTAAACAAACAAATTCACTTAAGCTAATAGTGATTGGTTTACGATTATACCCAACTACAACGGAACCAAGATTTAAAATTCATGAGTAGCCTAATTGTGGAACATGTTCAAACCTACTTGAAAGCTCAGAATTCGAATATTTTAAAGGTTAACAATTCAAAATTAAGAAAAAAAAAAAAACGTTTGCATCCGATATCTTAATTTACGTATTAAGAAGTTCAGTATGTGGACGCAACAGAGGGAAAAAAAGAAAGTCTCTCAGAGGGAGAACAACACTGCATAGATAGCAAAACCGTTTTCTAAAATATAGACAAATACCATTACGGGAATACGTAGAGAAATGTGCGGGGAGTCTCCAAACAAATTTCAATTTCTTTCCTTCTAAATATGTAAATACTTAAATTAATTAAAAATTATACATTTACTTTTCAAACAAAAAGTTTCTGTGAATATATTTCTTATCACTTTTTACATAGTTCAACACGTAAAATTATTTCAAGTAATCTTTTCTCGAAATTTATATATATAAATGCGGTGCTCCAGCATGGCCACAGTCAAACGATTGAAACAAGTAAAAAAATAAAAGCATATATGTATTCTTTGACTTGTTTCAGTCATTTGACTACGGTTATGCTGTAGTACTGCCTTTAGTCGAAGAAGTCGACCCCAGGACTAATTCTTTGTAAGCCTGATACTTATTCTATCAGTGTCTTAGCCGAACTGCTAATTTACGGGGACGTAAACACACCAAAATCAGTTGTGAAGCGATGGTGGTTGGACAAGAACAAACGCACGAACACATATATATGTATATACATACAGATATACACACGCCGAGCCTCTTTCAGTTTCTGTCTACCAAATCCCCTCACACTGCTCTGGTCGGCCCGAGGTTGAAGCAGAATACATTTGCAGAAGGTGGCACACAGTGAGCCTGAACCCAGAACCATGTAGCTGGGAAACAAGCAATTTACCACCCACATATGTGTATATATGCGTGCGTATGTGTGTTGGTCCGTGTGTGTGCATATGCGTTTGTATGGGTTAGTGTTTGTGTGTTTGCGTGTGATTGTGTGTGCATCGCTCCATGTTTCTGAGTGTTAGTGAGTTCTTGTGTGTAATTAACGGTCGACGCTAGATTCTCACCCTGCAGGATCACAGTGTGTAACTTCATGTGATTATATTCCCTTAAGTATATCTTCGAAAAGCGTGTCCGAGGAAATTAATTTATTCTGATATATTATTTTCTGTTTCTTCGATGAAATTGAATTTCAGCAATCTTCCCAATGTGATTGTATGTATTTTCTACACCTAAATTATACAGGGCAACTATAATAATCACTGACTTCTAAGACATTTGTGCTAAATTCTAAATAATCAACTGACCTCTAGAAAAACATAATACAATTGCCTCCATAGACTTATAATAATATGTTCGTTTCGCAAACTCTCGGTTTCGCGTTCAGTTCCATTCCATTTCCAAACTCTTTTCAGGTGATTTCAGCTATAGTCCTGGTTTGAACCTATATATGTATATATGTACACATAAACAACCACCCACTCTCATTCGTAAATATCTATATCCTCGTATGTAAGACTCTGTGATTTTTTTTGTCCACATCCACGCGCATCACAACCGATAGAATTGTAAGTCATATAAATGTTAAAATCTGCATAATATTGTGTTGCCTGCTGTGAACTAATATACACTATACTCCAGGTCATCATAGTATATGTTGGTAAAATCATAAATATCTTCTATTTCAGCAAGATGGGAAAGATTGAGTTTCCTGTTGGAATGTATATCAGTAAAGACATATTAAAATCATATTTCATCCGAAATTGAACAACTGGTGAAACAGAATTATGTAAAATATATTTTACATACACAAAGGAAACGTAGATTTTATCTAATAAAATGCGTGTTAAAGAAGACTTTTGAGATGTCTGTAAATATATACCTATATATATATATATATCCATATATATATATATATATATATATATATATATATATATATATATATATATATATATATATATATATATATATATATATATATATATATGTTAATTCTCTAAATGAAGTATTAACAGTAACTGCACGATAAAGTGTAGTATATTGCCACTTAAGTGTGGCTGACCCCTAGGGGTGGATGTTACTGTTGCTTTTAGCCCCAGGAGGAGATGTCCTCCTGGGGCTAAAAGCAACAGTAACATCCACCCCTAGGGGTCAGCCACACTTAAGTGGCAATATACTACACTTTATATATATATATATATATATATATATATACATATAGTAAATGAGTATATGCATATATACGTACAGGTATGTGCATACCGACATCCACCCGTATATATAGGTGCATATCTGGGTACAGGACATTGCAAACAAAACGTAGACGAGAAAACACACAAGCCACATAGAGTACGTTCTACTTCATCAGCTACCCCCGTTTTAACACCTGCGTTTCGAAGAGCTGGGCAGGACGCATCGTTAAAACGGCTTTTCCCATGGACCGCAAATTAAATTTGTAGACACAAATTAAATCTTGCCATGGAGGAATGTAGTGGCGGACACAAAACAAGACAGGAAAACAAACAGAAAAGGCTTTACGGCCAGATACATATATATATATATATATATATATATATATATATATATATATATATATATATATATATGTATATGCATATGTATACGGGCACGCATACACAGACACACATAGATACACAGCTGTATAAATGTACTCATATTCACATATACATAATTACATAGCATTATTCAATATTCAATATGCATATGTATATATATATATATATATATATATATATATATATATATATATATATATATATACACATGCATATATTTATACATTGTTATATATTTGAAGTAATGATTACATTATTTCAAGGAATAACAACTTTAAATTATTTAACTTTCGTTAGAAATACAACTGCCTGCGTGAACATATATGGAATCTCGGTAAATTGCTCATGGGGAAAAGAGCTACAAACGAATATAAAGAATATTTACAAATTTTGTGACATCGCCTTGAAACCATTTATTCTTTAAACATATTTTGCCAGTACCTCACAGACAGTTTCATTGTAATTCATTTAGATATACAACTGATAATATACCCATGAGCATGTTTACCCAATAATTCATTTTCTGTTTGAAATAATATATATATATATTTATATATATATATATATATATATATATATATATATATATATATATATATATATATATATATATATATATATATATATATATATATATATATATATTTGTGTGTGTGTGCTTATAAGTACATATATATAATATATATATATATATATATATATATATATATATATATATATATATATATATATATATATATATATTTAATTATTTATTTATTTATTTATGGGTTTCAGCCAAGTGGCTGCGGTCATGCTGGAGTACCACCGTGATTTTCCGTCTTTATTCCGTGCTCTCTTCACTTCCTTGCATGGCTCTTCACCTCCACTTGATATAGTCCAATCAAGAGTTTTAATGGCACATCTGGTGTATAAAAGAATTTGACATCGCTGCTCTAAACTGTGTCGCATTTCGAGGCATTGGTTCTTCTGGAATCGTGGAGAGGAAAGCATCAAGTTTTGTCTTGAAGACCTCCGCATCCATGTCTTGCAGGTCTCTCAGATATTTTGGCAGGGCATTGAAAAGCTGAGGTCCTCTGAAACCGAGGCTGCTGCAGTATCTCGTTCTTATGTGAGATGCAGTGGACTGCACCTTTGGCACCATGCAGTGGCGATATATATAAATATGTGTGTGTGTGTGTGTGTGTGTGTGTGTGTGTGTGTGTTTGTGTGTGTGTTTGTGTGTGTGTGTGTATGTATATATATGTATGCATGTATATTTAGAAGAAAATATGGAGCGTTCTTATATGGTTGTATATAGAAAATAGACACACGCGCACACACGAACGTACGTGTTACTATTTATGTGCAAAATCTTCAGAATATGTGGCTATGCGCGAACACTGATATTCATTTAGAGGAAAGCTCTTATTCACAGAAACTACATTTAGTTTACGGATGCTTATCATATGTCTCGATGCTACATGTCTGTTAGCATCCTAATATATATATATATATATGTGTGTGTGTGTGTGTGTGTGTGTGTGTGTGTGTGTGTGTGTTTATATATATATATATATATATATATATATATATATAATAATAATAATAATAATAATAATATTAGGGACACAATCCAAAATTGCAGGTAAAAACTCAGTTAAAATCAATTTATAAAGAATCAAAATTAAATTGAGCTTTATAGGTAAAATATATATAAAATATATAGTTTTAGGGAAAATAACCAAGTTTCAAGAACTCATGGATGAAAATCACCTATCACATATAGAAAAATTAACAATTAAACGCACAATAAATGAGTAAAATATAAAACAAAGTAAATATCATAAGATAAATATAATATTATCTTTATCTTATGATATTTAGTTTGTTTTATATTATACTCATTTATTGTGCTTTTAATTGTTAATTTTTCTATATGTGATAGTGGATTTTCATCGATGAGTTCTTGAAACTTGGTTATTTTCCCTAAAACTATATATATATATATATATATATATATATATATATATATATATATATATATATATATATATATATATATATATATATATATATATATATACATGTATATGTAAAATCGGACACAACTTATGGGATGACCTGATATATTGTATGTGTATGTGTGTGTGTATTTTTTATGAGTATAAATATATGACATATTCATACATGCGCATTTTTAATATGTGAAATACATATATTTTGAGACTATAGTTTTTCTCTTTTATCTTTAATTCCTTTCAGTCATAAAACTGCGGTCATGCTGGGGCACCGATTAGTAGAGTTTTAGTCGAGCAAATCGACCCTAGCACTTATTTTGTTAAGCTTAGTGCTTTTTCTATCGGTCCTTTACGCGAAACACACATCAACACCGGTTGTCGAGCGGTGATTGGATAGAAAATAACACACAAAGACGCAGGTTTCTTTTAGCTTTCGTTTGCGAACTCCATTCACAAAGCTTTGCTTGGCTTGAGGCTATAGTAGAATACACTTATCTTAGATGATAATACATGTTTATTATTGTGTATTCCATCGCAGATTTAGACCTTCGTCATAGAAGTAAATATATAAAGCAAAAGCATCTATTAATTATCAACTAGTTAACGCATGGCAAATAACGAAATTCCGAACCCTGTTCTCCAACGTTGTTCAGCATAAAAGCATAACGTACTGCGTTCGAAGAAAGGCGAATATTCTGCATGAAATATATAATTCACAGATACATCACGTTCTGCGTCTCACCGACGTGGCCTCACATCTCAGATTCTTCTTTGTCTAGTATGATATTCTACACTCAACAGAAGTAGCGGCATGTTTGAAATCCCCTCATCACATTTTCCATCCCTACAGACAAGCTCCACCCCCTCTCAAACATGACGTCTTTAAAAATCCATAGTGCTGCACTAAACACTACGTCAATGATTTCTTCCTTAGAATTGAAAATTGCCACTTTAACGCAAGCATTTGGTATACGGCTCACGAATTACGAACACTAAAAGTGTTTCTCCTCTATATATTTTATATAAAAACCAAAATATAAGTCATCTTTATTTTCCTGTTTTATTTTCGAATATTTCCTTCTTGTATTTTAGAAGTTTATAGAAAAGTTAACTCGCAAAATCATTATATATTCTTTTTCCATACAAGTATCCGCTTTATTATATAATTTCCTCACATTTCCCAGGCTTAGAATCTGAATCAAACCCTAACCTATCAATTCAATACATATGACATCTATCATTTAATTTTTGTTCTTACCCAATCTGGAAAACCATCAGAAGTGCTGCTAAATACTATGTAAACGTATTAAATATCCATATTAGAAAAGCATAGCACAATTTCATACGCTGATAACACTAACAGATCAAAAATTGTGAGAAATGTAAGTAAAATATCTGATAAATGTATGTGAAATATGTGTGCTTGAGTATGTGTGTGCGCGCCTGCACGTGCATGCGTACGTTTACACATGCACGGCGTTAATGGAGCATGCGTATGTATTTGCGTGGTGGAAGCATACAGAAAAAAATAAGCAGTGCAAAAATATATACACATACACACACATACATATGTTTGCGTGTGTTTGTATATATATATGTGTGTGTGTGTGTGTAAGAGAGAGGGAGTGAGTGTGTTTGCGTGTGTCTCTGTATATATATATATATATATATATATATATATATATATATATATATATATATATATATATATATATATATATATATATATATATATATATATATATATATATATAAATGCGTATGTTTGTGTATATGTATGTATGTTTGTGTTTGCCTGTGTGCGCTTGCACGCATAAACATACATATGAGAATATATTTGCGTAAGGAAAATTGAATATATAGCAATATCCAAACCTATGAGTACCCGAGTGCATATTAATAATAATAAATAGCACAAAGAAAAGCAGTTCTTATAGCAATATATCTTATCAACTTACTTCTATGGAAAAAAGAATAAAATGTTCACGAAAGACATTTTTTAACTGGCAATCTGCTTAGTTTTACTTTTACGAAAATTATTCATATTTTTTCTTCTATACTGTGTTTCATGTCAATAAAAAGTATCACATTTTTTTACCATTCGTGTTTTGTGATACTGTTTCATTTGTTGGTAATGTGTTGTCAAGAATATGTCGTTTCCCTGCTCTGTACACATTCTTCCTGTGCGATTTATGTTCACTTTGACGCAATTTATTCTCTCTTTTCTTTTCACAAGATATTTATTCAAGTCTAGAAATCATTTTGAAAATGAAACAAGTTCAGGCTCTTTGTTTTATTTATTTTTCAGCCTTTCTTGAATTGTCCATATTCTCTTTTCACATTTTCTCTTTTATTTACTTGTAAAGTTATAGTGTCTCTATTCAATACGTGTGTGACTCTTAGGTGTTATAGAAATTGTAAGAGAAAAGAAAAAGAAAAAAAAACTAACCTTTCGTTGTTTTTAAATTGTGTTAAAGATAGAAAATATCAGAAAGGAAAAAAATTGAAATGTTTCAATGAATAATTCTACAAATCTATACAAATGAAAAGATGGTGAATATTTGTATATATTTTACACTAGTGTTTATGTATTATGCTGGTGACAAGTAATACAACATTCACTTTTTTGAAAATATATTCTAATCTTCCTGCATTTCAAGCGAACGGTGGAATTGTGAGCAAATTAACCGTGTTGACTATTTCATTAACTATATATATATATCTCGCATACACTATTAACGATAATTTCTATCACACTACTTATATTTCATCTTATATGTCTATTTACTCTGCTCACGGACATTCATACACATGGACACAGCTGTGTGTATACATTGTGTAAATATATGACATATTCATACATGAGTGTGTAAATATATGACATATTCATACATACCCATTTTTAACATGTGAAATGCAGATATTTTGAGACTATAGCTTTTCTCTTTTATCTTTAAGTCGTTTCAGTAATTAGACAGCGGTCATGCTGTGGCACTGAGTGGAAGGGTATTAGTCGAACAAATCGACACTGGTACTTATTGTGTTAAGCTTAGTACGTTTTCTATCGGTCCGTTATGCCGAACCGCCCAGTTACGAGGGCATAAACACACCAACAGCGGTTGTAAAGCAGTGAATGGAGACAAGATAAGGCAAAAGACACTCGCGTACGCACCCATATGACAGGTGTCTTCTAGTTTTCGTCAGCAAACTCCATTTACAACGCTTTGCTCAGCTTGTCTAAGATGCCACGAACTGGGACCGAACACGGAACCATATCGTTCAGAAGCAAGCTTCTTGCCGCACAGACATAACTGAGCCTCCACACAGAAAACCCTGCTCGTTGTATATTGATGCGCTGTTATATTGATGTTTAATTTATATGTTTGACTCTTAACTGAATACCACTACTGAATGGTTTAAATTTCTGCTGTATTCTAAAAGACAGCATCAGTTACAGAGACCCACATAATGCCTAAGTAAATGAAAAAGTCACACAATATCAATAACAATGCCAATTTTACGCATCAAAACACCCATCAAACGTAGCAAATTCCATCTGTATGACCGCAAAGTGCTTACAATTAACTATTCCGACATTCTACTTTTATGCATTTCACTAAGAGGTTAATTTCGTGATATTGTTACTGTTAAAAAAATAAAAGCATTATTCTGATAACGAATACTTGTTTAGCCTTCGGTGCATTCCATTTAAGCAACGTGTCTAACATAACTGCTGGACGTGTTTTGCCTCATAACTCTCCAACCACATTATTTTCATATTCATCATGGAAATCACATTCATTACTAATACAATATGTCAATGTTATTGTTTGATTTGTTACTAATTAATGCAGGTTAAAATTTATATGCCAGAAGTGATAAATGACTTAGAACACCTCTGGCCACATAAACAAACATTTCCATCAAAAATGCTTCTTTCTTTAGGTGCTTCTGCTTTCTTTATTGATTAATCATTTATATTAAATTCAAAGTAGCCTAAATCCATAAGGTGTGGCGCAAATATTAAATGAATTAGGGCAATAAAAAACAAATCATTTTGTGTGCTTTCTTTTACTCGTACCAAATTGGAGGCACACATTTTAACAACTCCTAAAATGTTAATTATATGTTATATCTTGAACCACACTTTAGCGGCTTTACTATATGAGGATATTCAGGCTTAGCTCTCACAAAGATTACCGTATACATCAGGAACATTAACGCCGTCACCACACCAACGCCGTCACGACACCAACGCCACTCGACCAGGTGTTGTCAATCATAACGAAGTTTTAAATATTACGTTTCCTTCAGTGTCAAATAAGTCGAGGTAATTATGTTATAAACACAAAACACAAAAAGGAATAATTTCATAATAGAAGGCATAATATTCATTCCCCTCTTCGGCACATGATTTATCAATATCCTTACAACTTATTGATGTTTTAGCAGAACCTGAAAGAGCTTCAAACTTAATCTGACAGATGATGATCTTGAGCTGACACGTTAGTTTTCCGCATGATTCTAAAAGTGATTTCTTGGCAGCCAGCTCCTTCTTATGTCTTAAATTTACCACAAACATTAGTGTGCGCACACACAATTACACACAGCATATACCATCATGAAATTAGCGCTCCGTCGGCTCAGACCTCGAGGGTTCCGCTTGATCAGATCAAGGAACAGTCGTGAAATTAACTTGCAAGCGGCTTGGCACACGACAGATAGGGGTACTCTTAACGTAGTTGTGAAGGTGATTTAGCGCGACAGAGAAGGTGACAAGGCTAGCACTTTGAATTACAGATTTGAATTACAGATTTTTGCTAACTGAGTAGACTGCATCTACCCGAAACGAACAAGCTTTATACCCACCAACGTCACCGTGAGCGCTACATATTCCGCATGATGTGGAAAATATTCCATCAGCATTGATCAAATGATGTTGGCGTCATCCTTTAAGATATACCTAAGACTTGATCCCCGTGCTCTCCGCACACACCTTAGATCACACTCGCAGCGCATAACAAAAATACGGCACGCACAATAATTTCACCTGAATTGGCCTTGCTCTCTTTAATATTACACCAAAATACATTAAAGCAGAAACAGAGCCAATAAAGTTAAAGAGGTCTTTTTTAGAAATTCCTTCAAGAAATTCCAGATAAACCTCGTACACGTGGATATGTCTCCGTTAACAATAACTTTCTCCTCGAGTGGGCCACATTATCCGATTTCCGATTTGAATGACTTCGTCAGGTGGTGCCATTAAGTTAGACATGGCCTGGGCCAATACTGGCCAAATCCTATCATAGTGTAGACATTAATACACACACACATATGTATATATGTGTGCAGCATGTATGTATATATATATATATATATATATATATATATATATATATATATATATATATATATATATATATATATATATATATGCATATATG